>NW_016690304.1:1048629-1072021 GCF_001604755.1 Lepidothrix coronata
TAGCAAAAAATCTCACCACTTTCCCTTCGAACAGGCAGGATGACCAGACACGGCCCAAGGCTCTCCCCTCACGCGTGGCAGATTGCGGCAGTCACCGTAGGCCTCGGCTCCAGATAAGCCAGACTCAGACAGGGACCACCGTTCTCCAACCTCGCCGGAAGAGAAGAGTGCGAACTATCTTATCAATGCCTTATTTATACCCTAGGTTACGTAAAGGAATAGCATGGAATACTTCCTCGGTCACCTTCCTGGTTCCTTCCTGGTTACAAGCTGGTTTCCAGGAAGGCCTAGACTGAAACCATCACAGTGCCTCAGGCAGCTCTTCCCCAAACCAGGATTTCCTTCAGCTGGCAGACCAAATCAAAGCTCTTGCAGGAACAATTGCCCTGCAGCATCTCCCTGGAGAGGCTGGAGGTCTCTAGCCTGTCTCTTGGAAGGCCCAGGACAGGGAGCACGATGGAAGGGGCAGAGGGGACTCTCTGGCTGGACTTGGCCCCTCCTGGAGAGACTCAGGCCTGGCTGGGCTGCCCCAGGCAGACGCTGCAGGAAGAAGAGCTCAGACTGCCTGGGTCCGGTGCCCCTGGGGCTCAGCCTGTGCCTGATTGCTGTGCAGGGGCTGAGTCCCACCTCTGCCTCGGGGCCTTGGGCAAAGGGCTGGCAAGGAAGAGGCCCAGGAGCCTTGGGACCTGCCCGGGTTTTCTTCTCCACGTGGGGTGTCAGTCCTCGTCCTACAAGTCGTTGGCTCACGGCCTTGGTGGGTCCTGGCATCATCCCACCTGCCTGACCTCCCTCCCTCACCTCTCGAGCATCCAAGCCAAACTGGGCTGGGCAGCACAAACAGGCCACCCCCAGGGACCCCAGGGGACACTGCCTGTGCCAGGTCTGGGGGAGGCACATCCCCAAATGAAAATGGGAAATGAAAGCCATTTGTTCAGCCTCCAGTGAAAATGCCTGAAGCGAAGTAGGATGAATCCCACACATGGTGAGTTTGGGAAATTGTTACTGTGCCTTGGATCTACACCAGACCCTATTATTTAGGCATTTCTCCACTAACCAATACAGATTTAAGTTTAAACACCTACGCACATTTTAATAAGGTTTATCCCAAGTCTAATATTCTCTCCCTCTACATTTAACACTCACTGACATTAATGAGAGCTGCATGTGTGGGTACAAACTGACTCCAGGCAATTTTACAGCTTGATTTTTTTTAAATGTAATTAGAAAAGCACATTGAAATGCTTAATCTATGTGTTTTGGGAGAAATGCTTAATGGTGTCTAATTAATGCATAAAATTCACATTTAGAAAACCAGTATCCAGGCTCTGCAATAATCAAAATATTTGCAGAAATCTGAATAGAATGAAAAATCAGATTATAAATGCTTTACTGGCAAGCCTTCATGAATATCTTGGTTTGTTTGGGTTTGTTTTTTGAGGGCTTTTTTTGGCATGCTTGCTGTTTGAACCAGAGTTTTGGATACATTTCAGTTTATTAACCAAATAAAAAACTATCTGCAGCTGAGTGAACCACAACTGTATTTGTCTTTTCATGAGGGGCAGGCAAACCTGGAGGCTGTAATTTTGAGTTACTCACTTTTTTCTTTGTAAGAAACCATCTGTGAATGGTGCACAGTATTATCACTGTCAATTTATTTCCCTTATCCCTTTTCTATTTGCGAGTGCATTTACTTAGGGCCTTACTCTGCTAACTGTTACAAGTCTACAAAACTTTAAATTCCCAAAACACAGTGAAGGCCACTCACATAAGACAAGCTGTGTCCTATGCTATTTAGAATTGTTTGTCTTAATGTTACAGAGATGATCTGGCACATACCATGGAATCAAAGCTGTTACAAAGAATGAAGAATTAAACTCTGGGACTAGAAGGATCAGAGAAGGAAAACAAAGTGGAAGGAAAAAGGTTTCTGCAGAGGTGAAAAGAGGAAAGAATAAAATATCTAGTTTGCCAGACTTGATGAGGTGCTGTTAAATACCCCTTCCTGCTGCATGTCTGTTTGACTATTTCGTTCCTTTTGAAAGACTTTATTTTAGTCAATCCCTTTTGGGACTTCATAGCCAAGTCTTTTCCTGGAGTTGGCCCAGAAGGTCAGCTCTTTAAACAGATGTTTTGCAATCTTTAGAGGTTCCTAACCAATTCCAACATGAAAGAGAAGGCAGAGATCTAGGTAGGAAAATAAAATCATACTATACTCCCATTTCTACATCCCAACAGTTATAAACTCAATCTAAATATAGTGTTGTAGGGTCTGACGTTCAAAATTTTCATAATTTCCTTATCAACTTGCTTTACAATACCAGTTTTCCTTTAAAACTTGCAGCTTTTCAGTTTTGTCATTGGAGCTGCAACCTTCAACACTAGTAACACAGATCCTAAACTCCCGTATTTCAGATACACACAACCTCACCATCATCAAAAATGACCATCACTCACCATCATCAGAGATGGTCTCTGCAAAATGCTTCAGGCAGCCTTTTTTTTTTTATTCTCAGGGAAAGTATATGGCATTTGGATGGAATTTGGCTCACTACCTGATGTCAGAGTAAGTTCTGTGATTCACAATTAAGCTTTTGACAGTTACTAATTTTGACATGCAACTCATTGAAACAATAGATGAGGATTCCTACAAGGTTGTATTTTCATGACAGTCTTTTAAACATAAAATATTTTCAGTTATGAAATCCAGTGAATTTACTATCAGACATCAGAAAATCAGAGTAATTTCTGATGATATCCAAACTACCAGATTTGATTTTCAAACACGTTTGACTACCTCATCTTTGCAAATCAAAGGATGTGTTTCCAAGAATAACTTCTAAACCATCCAAACGTTGCTTTGGTACAGTGGCAGCACTGTATATCTTTTTGGAATCATCACAGAAACATTAAGCTTGGAAAAGACCTTTAAGGTCATTGAATCCAACCATCAACCCAGCCACCACCATGTTCACCAGTAAACCATGTCCTCACATGACACATCCACACGTTTTGTGAACATTTCCGGGGATGGCGACTCCGCCACTGCCCTGGGCAGCTGTGCCAATGCTTGACAACATGTGCCATGAAAAAAATTTCCCTAATATCCAACCTGACCCTCCCCTGGCACAGCTTGAGGCTGTTTCCTCTTGTCCTGTCCCTTGTTCCCTGGGAGCAGAGCCTGACCCCTCCCGGCTGCCCTCTCCTGTCAGGGAGTTGCAGAGAGAGAAGGTCCCCCTGAGACTTCTTTTCTCCAGGCTGAGCCCCCCCAGCTCCCTGAGCTGTTCCTCATTGGATTTACCTTCCAGTCCCTTTTCACTGAGTTCTGTCTCTAAGAAAAAAAAAACAAATAAAACCCAAGAAAATAAAATACAGGAAACCCACAGATCCACAGCTGGATCTGTGGATCCAGTGAGTGGCCTACTCCAAAACGTTCTCTGCATTTACCTTTATACCAGGTAAGTCTTCAATAGCTAAGTTCTGACGTTTAGTAGCTATTAAGCAGACATCTATTAGTTATAAAAGAAGATGTGGACACAGTTTTCAAAGAATTCAGCTCTGTTGCTGTCAAGAGCTTGTACAGGCTGGAGGTGAGATCTGCTGCTCTCAGACCCTGCTGGGTTGCCCCCACGCTGCCCCACCATCTGCTGTGCACACAAAGAGTCTCAACAGTTCCTCTCACAGACACCAGTGTCAGGGAGTCCTCAGACACAAGAAACATTGAGCAGACACTGCAGCACCCCAAGTAAGGCCTTGAAAGCAGTTTCCCATGACCCACCTGTGTCACACAAACCCCAGAGCTGACATGAGACCAGTACTCTGACACCAGGCACTCCAGTCACTGCAGGGGCTCTGCCCTGCCAGCTGGCACCACACAGCTGAAACACCTGTAAAGAAGTGCAAGATTTAAGAGTTATAAAGACTAATAATAAAAATAAAAATAAATACCCCCCCCACCAAAACACCAAACTCTACCCCACCAAAAAGATAAAACTCCTTTTTCTTTACTGTCATGAAATAAAACAAACCCTCCTGCAAGTTCAGATGTACAAAGGAAATCTGAACTTGGGTTTCTGCACCAAACCGGAGCAGAATTTATCCAATTCATCATCCAGAATAGGAAAAGGTAAAATACATTTCCCAAGGTATTTTACAGCTTATCCTCCATTTTTTTAATGGCAGATCAGACTAAAGACCTACTATATTCTAACTGCAAGGAAAGACACTTTGAGTTATTTAAATTTTGAGGTTCATTTAAAAATTAATTTCATTAAAGGCATGAAGATAAAGCATAAATAAAACAGAATCTACTTTATAACATACCAGTTCATTTTGCTGCAATATTTGCAGAAAGAACATATTGAAATGCCCTTCCACACTGCTTGAAACCTAATTTTGGACACCAGAGTGAGACAAAATGAGAGCTGTTGCCAGTTCTGGAGTTGGTTTCAGAGCGACTGACCACCAAAGCCTTCGTTTAATTTCAGCAGACTCGTGTTCAGCAGCTCTGAAAATTGGGCCTGAAATGATAGAGACGATTTTGGACCAGGGTCACACCCCTTTCAGTTCCACCCACCAATTCCATTTCCCACACAAACGCCAGGAGGGGAAGGAAGGATTGATTTGGAAGCTTCTAATTGACTTCAGTGGAGCTAGGTCTGGACCCACTGTAAAGTTCCTGAACAGCAGTTCTGGAGCATGAACAGTGCCCAGTGTGCACCACTAATGTTTGGGTGGGGTGGCCAGGCCATGACGAGCCCCAGGGCTGTGGGACAGGGTGGAGGTGCAGTGCCAGGGCCGGCGGGCAGTTGGGCCAGGCCGAGGGCTCTGCAACCGCCCTTGGATGTGGCATCTGAACCTGGCAACTGCCAAAACGGCTGATGGAGACCCGGCAGGTGAGTGGGAAAGGTGCAGCTCTCCCTGTGCCATGCCCAGAGGGGGTCTGGGTGGGATTGGGCTGTCCCACAGGGAATGGCTCCCTTTGGGAAAAACAGGGTATTCCCAGTTTGCTGTTCCTGAGCTGGTGGCAGCTTTGGTGCTGGGAGTGGGGACAGAGCTGGGAGGGAATGGAGGGCACCTTCATGCCGGTGGTGGGCAGCTCTTCATTTCATCACAGTGCTGGCTGGAGCTAGTGTTGGTGGGATCAGCAACTCCGGCAATGGAATCCCCAGAATGCTGTTTGCCCCAAACAGTCACCTTGGTGACAGAACCCCCAGAATGCTGCCTGCCCCAAACAAACCCCAAACTGGCCAAGCAGCATGGCAGGTACAGCAGCAGGTCCCCACTCCTCCCGGGAGTCCTGCCCTCCAGGTATCCCCAACTAGCTACGCCCCCCAATATCTCACCTCATCACCCCTTTTTGCTTCCCCCAACAGAGAGGTTCCCCCTCCAGGTGACAGTGTTGAAGGTGGCCAGCGTGAGCTTCGCTGCCCTCGCCAAGCCAGCCCTGGGAGCTCCCTGGGAGCTGCCCTCTGTCCCAGGGCTGCCACTGTACTCTGCCCCTGTCCAGCTCCACACCAGCACCCACCAGTTGGTCCCAGTCACCGTCAGGCAGGAGGTCCCAGAGCCTTTGGGGGCCCCGGGGCAGGTGTTGTCACCTTCCCCTGTGGTGCAGCTTCCCTGGCCAGTGCAGCTGCCTCCCTGTCCTTCTGCCTATGGTTGGGGACAGCAGCTGGTGACGGGGGCGCTTCTGCCCTACCAGCCAAGGGCTGTGGTCCAAGGAGAGCCCCTGTACCCCACGGGCTCTGGTGTGTTGTGTGTCCACCACCGACCTGCCCTGGCAGGCAGAACCACGATGGAGCCCAAAGGTGAGTTTGGGGGGTAGCAGAGCCCATGGGTAGGCAGTCTAGCTGAGGAAAACTTCAATCTCCTGGGGTTCCATTTTCAACAGTGGTTACCACCCCTGGTCCAAGGAAGCCCACGGATCTGCCTGAGGAGGGACCAGCCACCAGCACAGAGGCCATTTCTGAGCAGGCAGAGGACATCATCAACCACCACCACCTCACCCAGCCTGAAACCCCAGCGGGTGAGGACACCATTGTCAATGCCCCCAACAGCCCCACCTTGAGTGAGCTCCTGGACGACCTCTTTGAGTACCTGGCGGACAGTGGCTGCCCTGAGGAACAAGTGGAGGTGGCTCAAGAGGACAGTGAGGACACCACCTTGGCCGCCAACGCCCCCAGCCTGACCGCTGAGGACCTCGACGAGCTCCTCGAGTTCTGTGAATGCCTGCTGGAAGACGACTGTCCCAAGAAGCCAGCAATGGAGGCACAGCAAAGGAACAGCGAGGATGCCGTACCCACCACCCCCAACTTGACCCCCTCCCTCAGCCCACTCAGTGACCCCCGGCCTCCCTTGCCCTGCATGGCCCAGTTGGGGGAGGAGACAATGCAGAAGCAGCCCCAGGTTGTTAAGAACCACTTGCAGCTGCCACCAGGCATCACCACCATCCAGGCGGACCCCAAAACAAGAGAGGTGGCAGCAGCCAGGCCCCGTGCTCGGCGCCAGCCAGCACCTCCACGGAACAAGGGACCTCCTCGCAGGGCCACATCCCGGCCGAGAAAAAGACGACGACAGCGGTGACGCAGCACCCAGACCAGAAGACACCCTGAGCCAGTGACCTGCATCCAGGCCCCCAGGCTCAACCCTCTCCCACATCCCTCATTCTTCTTTAGTTCATTAAAGAGTGGTTTTGCAGTTCCCTTCTCTGTCTTGGGTCGTTTGGGCAGCGGGAGGGGGGCAGTACCTCAGTGCAGCCCCTGCCCACCCTGTGGGGGACCGGGCTGGACTGGGCATGATCACCCAGAGGATGGCTCAGCATCGCCCCAGGTGCTGGGTGCCTGTGGGAGAACACAGAACTGTTGCAAAAAGTTGACTTATCTGCTATACCTTAGAGGCAGGTAGAAGGAATGGGGTATAGGCAAGAGCAAACCACATTCCCATCACTGGATAAATCCAGATTTTGTTTAGAGTAAGTGCTATAATAACCACTCCTCCCCAGTTAGGGACGTTTCCAAGCTGAGAGTAGACACCTAATTATTCTTTTAAGCCAATAAATTTCGAGCAACAGAAATCAACTGTCCACAAAGACAACACAGCAGCATGCTGCTGAAATAAGCAATGAGCTCCAGATACAATCTCTGCTCTCCAGGTGGACATTTTATTTTCTTCTAACTTATCTGATACACTGCAGGCCAGTTCCCAAGGCAGCCACATATGTTGCTGCAAAAAACCCCAAATGACCTCCAGCCTGGGAAGCCTATATTCCAGGACAGAGGCCACCAAATTTACAGACTGCTGTTAAAGAATAGCAGTGCAACATCCACAGCAAATTATTTTGCTGGAAATGTGTCTTTATAATGCAGTAGTGAGAAAGCTTCTCCTGCAAATGTGCATCTATGATTGGATAATACATATTGTTATGGGTTTTAAGATTTTTTTTTTAAGTCTCTGAATAAAGCACGTTTTTCCTGTTACAAGAGCACTAAAAGGTCTATGGCAAGTTTACACACTGTAGGAACACTACTCTCCCTCTCAGGTATTGCACAAGGCATCTGTCTTCAACCTGTCTTGTCTCTGCCATTCCCTCAAAAATACAAAAAAGCTTATCAAAACATTTTGTCCCCAAAGTGCACGTACCAAACACACTATGACAGCTAGTTCACTATTCTGTTGCTTTCCAGGTAGAAAGCATTCAGATACTTTTAGAGGTTTATACTGCCTCTGATGAGAAGTTCATTTCTTATATGCCAGAATCTTTCCTAATGAGAGGAAAAAGGATTAAAAACAGAAGAGTATTTAAGGGAAGCAGTTCTGTGTGTGAGAACAGCAGCTGACTGTGAGGAACACCAGACCCTGCAGTGCCAACAAGACAGAGAAGCTGAGGTGGAACTCAAATAAGAATCCAAAGTATGACTAAGAAACAGAACAGGAGCAACAGTAATTGCAATAAAACAGTGAATGTAAACAACTGCTAAAAGCTGTGCATGTTCTATAGACTTTTATTACATATATCTCTGAATTACCTCAATGGCAGCAAACGTGCTGCACTGAGCATCAGAGAACACCACTCCTTCTTATTTTATTTGTTATTCCAGCTGTCCTTCCTCTTCCCCAGCAGCACAGAAACTAATGCTCTCTATCAGGCATTATTATTCAGAATATTATTGCATAAAGCACATAAAACACTTCTATTGCTGTTAATATCTTTATGCTCACTCTTAAATAAAATCTTACAATAATTAAAAGATTCATTTTCCATTGGTACCATCTGTTTTCATCACCACCCTTCTTATTGCCATTTTTGGGTAGAAAAGACAAAGATTCTGTTCTCAAGTGCATTGGTCTCATCCCTAATAAAATTCAATTCTATCTTCATTAAAATTACATGAGAGTAAAGGAGGTCAAGACGTGGTGAGCTCCAATTGTTTCCTGAATGAAAAGTAATTTTGCAGTTATTGTCAAAATAAATTATACACAAGTATAATCAAAGTTAATTGAAGAACACTGCATGGTTTGAGCTCATTAAAATCCTCACAAACGCCTACATGAAACATACTGCTTGGTAGTTTAAAGAAAAAAGTGTCTTCTTTTCCCTTGCAAAAGGCTATTAATCCAAGTGAGAACTCCTCAAAGATAAATTAATAATACTCAGAGCAGCTTCTATGGTCCATAGAGGTAGCATGTGAATTAATCCCCCTCCCTGGAACACGGTGATATCAAACCTGTTGACATAATCAATTCTGCATTTCAAATGAAATGCTGGTCACACACAAGCCACCAGCAGCTGCAGCACTCAGGGCTGTGGGACCTCACACGCTGTAAGACCCCGGCCACGGAGCCACAACCTCAACCAGGAGGTTTACTTTTAAAAATATACAAGGCTCCAAAATTTCACCCACCGAACTTTTGCAGAGCCTTCAGTGCTTTAATTCCTTGAGGTAGTGTAAAGATAATACGATGCACATGTTTTCTCAGGAGACACTTCTACTTTTAAAATATGGGAGAAAATAAGGATCTTCACTAAAGTTCAAAAGGGTGACATGCAACCAAGATAGGGCACTTCACAAAGATATTATTTAGCACACAACTTAGCAAAAACCAACCCACTCGGTTTTAAGTTATGCAAGATATTAAAGACACAGTAAAGAAAGAGATTAAGAGAAGAAAAAGGAGTAAAGATAGAGAAGTAATTTTCAACTGCAAACCTACCTAAACCCTCAGAAATTTCCTCCTTTGTTACCTTCTCTTTGAATACTTTGTATCAAAACTATTAATTACCTTTAGCCTGAATTTGTAGCAGTTTAACCTCCTGTGATCTTGAGAGACTAGACACACCTCTCCTCTGCCTGAAATCACCTGTTCTGTAGAGGTTATGACCTCAGAGACAACAAGGGAGTCCTCCGAAATTAGCTGCCAGAAAATAAGCAGGTTTGGGATTATATTTATTTCGCCATTAACTTTCTTACCAGGTACAGGACGATCCCAACACCACCAAAAAGCAAGCACAGGGGACCTCATCACCAAGTGCAACAGTGAGCACACACAGGGTACAACAAAAACTGCGTTCAGACTTCCTTTAGTAACGCAGATATGAACCAAGAGGCCATAATCTGACCACTAGGTGTTATTTAAGCCTTATTACCTCTCCTTAGATATGGGCTTTTAAAAACAGGTAATGTTTCCAAAGAGCTTTAAACATCAGCACCTGTTTTCAACAGGCCCACACAGCTCTTTGCTGGTATACACTGAGCAGTATGATCCTGCTGAAAACGTTCAAGAGCAGCCACAACCAAAAGAATGGCTGAGTACTCATCACAGCCTGCCTGACTTCGCCCCAAGTGCCTACAGCTTTACCAGGTCCTGACCTTCTGCAGGTGTTCCCACTCAGTAACCATGCAAAATAAAAAGAGGTTTTGCAATGTAGTGACCAGAGCTCACCTGTGGCTGCAAGTCACAAACAAAGAGCTGACTCAATATGATTTCTGAAGCATAAAAATATCATTTTCTAAAACAGCGTACCAGAATATAAAGGGAAAAATAAGAATACGAACCAAAAAACATGGTTTCCTTTAAAAATACCAAAGTAAAGAAACTTTGGTTTGGAGCTGTCCCTCTCTGAAGGGCTTGTTCTACAAGAATCTTTTTCATAATAAATATGTCATATATAAAACATTGCTTTAGCTGAAGAGCCAATACTTCAAGCCTCTCACCCCCTGCAGTATACCTCTTACCTCCAGCAGTATAATTAATACTTCATCATGGCCATGGTTTTCATAGACAATGATGCCTAGTGTGCTTTTGCTGAGATAGAAACAAATTATCCATTCTCACTTTATAAATGAAGATCTGCTCTTCCAAATTATTAGGAATTTGAGTAACTACACTGAACCCAAATATGGATATTTGCAAAACTGAGCCTTCATTTGTATTGATTTTTCTTCATCCACAAGGAATTAAGCCAAGGAAGCAAGCCTGTAGAGTCTGTTTTATGGAACACAGGAAATAAATAAGTCATTAAAATAAAATCAAATATTCCATACAGCACCACTTGACACTGTCAACTCTGTTCTCAGTACACAAAACATATTGATTAACTGCCTCCAAATTAATACCAATATTAGCTCATTGCACTAACTTGTGGAAAAAAAAGCACACTTTGCTTATGCTGCAGTTTAAGAACTGTGGCACAACACCCGAATATGAAAGATACCACTACAGTGAAGAAAAGGACTATTTTCAGGTTGGAGCAGACAGTGGGTAGGCAAAAAACAGAAAGAAAACTGAGACCTTTAATAGCTCACCCCAGAGCGTTTATCACACCAGAACAAGGAGAGATTGGCATACTATAGAAATGTAAGTAGTCAGAAAAAAATAGGTGAAAAAAACCTCTCTTGGAAATGCTTTGTAGTATAGTTTGGTCTCACAGCAGTGAATATAAAAGTGGGTGCTTGCTATATATGTGCTGTGATTTCTAAATCCAAGTAAAGAGACTTTTCTCTACATTACCCCGTTAATCCTTTTTGGTTTCAGTAATTCTTTGCCATATCCAGCAATATTTCTCTCAAGTTCTGATGAATCTCAGATAATGCTCTTTGTGTTTTATCACAGAGCCCACTACATAAGGTCATACTGAATATTCTGTGTTTAATGAGTATTTTAATACAGGCCCAAGTACTTTTTTTGTGGCCAGTTAAAGCATGGCTGGTAATTTTGAGGCTGAACATTGAAATATTATGGGGATTCACGAAGAAAACCTTCAGGCATGTGGCAATGAATTCTATAATGGGAACAACCAAGTCGTGTTGGCTTCTCACTGCAAAATAATGCCAGCCAAGAGCAAGCACAGTGAATTCAAGGAGGTCTTTTTGCCATACTTAGGGTTGTTGTTTTTTAAAAAGTTTTTTTTTTTCAAATTAATCCTCATACATTATGAAATGAGAATAACTTATCCATATCACAAGAAAACAGACAGGTTAGCCTGATTATACATAGGACTTTTCCAGTCTGTATGTACAATTCTGGGCCTTTTTTTAATGTCTTTCTCCCTTTATCGAAAATAGAGAAAAATCAAATAGATGAACAACATTGCTTCACACCAATCATTGCATTTAATTGCATCTTGGTGCCATGTAGTATTTCAAAGATTTTTAAGAAGTCAGCAAGATCATGTCCTTGTAGCAAGTTTTATTACTGGAGGTTTATAGTTGTTTAAATTTTAAAAAGAAGCATTTCTTCCACAGCTAATAAATCAATTTTGATTCAGCACAAAACAAGTTAATATGCTTATTCTTCAAAAGCATTTTGGCAACTCTGTTAATAAGAACATGTATGTTAATTCCAGTAGTTATTCTTTATAAACAATTTATGCTGGTTTTGCCTTTGAAACATTCATGACATTTTCCTTGTACCAAAAAACCTTTTTTTTTTCATTAGTAAGAGAGCAACTCTCAGGTCTAATTTTCTTCCTGCATTTGTTGTTCTTTTGGTTTGGGGTTCTTTTGTGGTTTTTCTCGGGTTTATTTCTTTAAATGTTGAAAATTAACATAGTACCTGCCTTCCATCAGTCTCTCAGGTCTTTGAGTTTTACAGTATTTTTTCAGCAGTACAAAGGTTCAATTATTTCATTTATTAGTGTTCATATATTCAGATTTCTAGTCTTATCAGTAAATTCGTGTTTTGCAAGTCTTCAAGTATTTCCACATTTTCTTTTCCCCAGTATTTTAAAGATCCCTTTGTTTTACCAGGGCTTTATTTTCTTGTAAACAGAGGTGTTAAAGATATATATCTCAAATTATTACATAGTATCTCAACTATTTGGAAAGAATATTAATTGTATCTCTCCTGAGCTATTACATTGATATCCTGTTTCCCCCGACCAGTATGACAGAATAAAATGACAGGATAGAGACTTTATCCTCTGTAAAGTTTCTGACTAGCATTAATCACAAAAAAGTTGACATGGGATGTAAAATATATAGCATTGATCTTGAAAAAGCCTCATGAAATATAAAAAAGCTCATATTTTGCTGCAGCAATATACTGCGAATAGAAAGGGATAATGTTTGCAGTTGGTCCCAAAGTAGGTATTCCTTCCTCTTTTCTGCTGCCTTCCATCTTCTCTGTGCTCAGAGACACTATGCTAGCGAAGACAGAGGAAAATGTCATATTTAACACTGAAATATCATTATGCCAATTAAAGTCATAGGCACTACATTGGTTACAAAATCCTGTGTGCATTTGCTTGAAGGATGCTGCCTGCTCAGTAGGGGATGAGTTTTCATCCAATGCTTTTAGTTTCTTCCAAATTTCCGGCACTGTGTGAACACAGCCTCTCCTGGGGCAGGAAGCCTTCCATCCGTTCTTCTGCATCAGCCTTTAAACACTGCGGCCTGAGCAGCACACAAAACTCCAGAATTACAGCTTTTTGCAGGTTAATATCTCAATGCAAGCTTGCTTTCCATTTGCTCTTGGCTTCTGTCTCACTGAGAGCCCTGACTGGAAGCACAGGCACTCCCTTGTCTGCTCAGGGCTGATGTATTTGCTACTACACACCAGGTCAATCTGCCCGAGGCAGTGGTTTTGCTCTAAGGACAGCCAGCCTTCTCCATTATAACAGTGAGGAACTAAGTGATAACACGATTCTCCCCTCAGCCTCTTCTCAATCTCACCAAGGTGTCTTCACCCCCATCTCCCCTTACAACAGCCAGACGTGTTCCTCACCTTCGTGGACCCCTCAAAGGCACATATGGAGAACATGCCTGTGTTCCTCCTGCTGCCATTTCCAGCCTCTGCTCCTGCTCCTTTTCACTCCGTCTCTCCTCAGAGGGGCAATCAAGCAGACCTTTTTGCTCAGAAATCCCTTGATTCTTCCCCCGCAGCCTTCCCTTCAGCCTGATCCTTCCTGTCCTTCATAATCCCTCGCTTCCACAAGCACTGACATCTGTGTCAGCCCACTGTAGCCTCTAGAGTGACACCAACAATAAGTAAATAACAGAGAGGCTTATTCTGTGACAGCTTTTGTCCTTTCTCCCACCTGTGACTCTGGGCACCATATGCAAGATCCAGGGAAACCCAGGAAGAAGAAGGCAGGCTCTTGAATTGTTACACAGAACAACCCTTCTGCCTTAATTAAAAACACTCAGGTCAACACATATTCCCTGGACTGACTAAAATAACCCGGCTCCTTTAAGCTCTGCTCATTTAAAGAAATAAGATGCTTCTTGTCAAGTTCACTACAACAACCCATTGATTCAAGTGGGAAATAGCACTGCTGAAGGACAGCCTTCCCCATCCATTCCCACTGCTATGCACTACTCAGGGCTCTACTGCACTCAGAGACCTTAGAATACTACAGATTCATTTCTAGGAAAATTATATAGGAGCATTCTGAACAAATGGAAATTTGGGAGGTTAAGCAGGTATAGATTTGTAGAGTTAACTCCTGACCCCATTCATGTTAATGAAAAATTCCCACTGCTTAAAATGAGAAAACACTTCATGCATAGGATTTGTGACTCTGGATCTGTGACTTTGGATCTGCCCTCAGAAGATCTTGCTATTTACTTCTCTGTTTATTTTGGCTGTGCTGCAGTGGGAACTGATGCAGCTGGCACACTGGGAAGCAAGGAGAAGGGCTCACAGGAAAATAAACTCACTCTTTCCAGATCATCAGAGGTATTAGAAAATTTCAGAAAGAAGGAATAGATTTGCCCAAGGTGGCCTTTCTTTCCTCCCCATATTTGGATTATGATCACTTTTTCTCAACAGGATATACCTATATGTACAGAACCTGCAACGATGTGTTTGTATTTCAAGCTTGAAGTCAAATATTCCACCTCTACGTGAGTCATCCACAGGACATGCTGATTTTCTGAGCCACAGATTAACTGTTGCGTATGATAAGAGAGAAGTAGGGAGCCAGAAGCTCTGATGTCTCCCTTGGATTCCCTCCCACCTTCTCAGCATAGCCAGTTCTTGTGACTCAGAGAAAATGAGGTTTTGCACGTCCTTGTGAATTTTACTGAAAACTAGTAAGCCAGAGCATAAAAAGAAAGCAAATGAAGTTATTGTTACACTAGACTGACTAACACTGAACCTTGTTAATCAAATCAAGGTTTGAACTAAAGCCATAACCAACTGATGAATTAACAGTAAGATGGACTGGAGTTTGCATTTGATCAAATCAACAGGGAATGAGTAAAATGGAAATTGTAATGGACCTGGCATTTGAAAACACCCACTACGAAAAATAAGCTTGTGAGCTTGGCCAGCTCGTTCCTCTGAGGCAAGGCCCAGTTCCTTCAGGGCTGTGACAACTTTGAGGACACAGGTCCTGTCACTGGGCTTTGGACTTGTCCAGTGATCTCATGAGTCTCTACTTGCTTATGCTTTCCACCTGTGAACATTCATAGAATATTGCCTGAGTGTTCTTGTATTCATTTTACTGGCAAAAATTTCTTTAACTCAATGAAAGAATCTAAGCACTTGGGAGTTCAGTTATTTATAGGGCTGTTAATGTAAACCTTCAATTAAAGAAAACATTAAGAGTGTCTCAGAGAAAACTATAATTTTAAGCAAAAATTTTCAGTCAAAACAAGTCTGAAATATATTTAAAAATAAGCATTAAGTGACACCTTTCAAGTCACACTGAAAAGCAATACATTATTTGCCTTCTAGCACCTCTATGTTTAAATGTGTGCTATTGCAATTTTTTTCCTGTGATTTCATTTTTTTCAGTCAATGAGGTCCTGAAATACTTTTAATTAAAATCTACTTTTCTGTTAATTACAGGATTCTAGGAAGTGGACCATTAAGAAAAAGCTCTAAATAGTCTAAGACCTGTATTAAAATAATAAAAGTGGATAATAATGAAACTTCCAGTTTATTTGGCTGTCTTCCACCTCCCTCACTTCTCCAGCACTGATATTTCCAGATTTTCAATTCAGGTTTTATTAGAATCTTTTTGAAACCTTGATCCTTATATTTTCAAGGAATGTTATCTAATATTAGTGCAATTACTCAAATCAACATCTCCTGCCAGCAAGCATTCAGAATTTCAATATAACTTCTAATTAGAATTCATGAAGTCTTTAAGTTAAAAGTTAAGCACAGGGCAAGGTTCTCGCTGACAAAAACATTTACTATGAGAGTAATTCAGAGCCAAGAAATCATAGGGTAGGACAACTGTAGTATTTTGTAAACATCAGGACTGGGCAAGAAAACTTCCCTGATATTACAGAGTTCTAGCTGTAAATGACCATAAAAACTGTTGTATAACTGTTATATAAAGACAGGGTGGAAATTCTTATTGCCAAATTCTTAGCGTGGCAGATACCTTCTTGTACTATATATTTCTTGTACAGGGATACATTTTCTCTGACAATTTCCTTTCTCCCTTGAATGTCGTACATGAAAAAACATCTTTGCTAAAAACTAACCACTACCTTTCTACTCATTCAGTACCACCTGAAGTTTATCTGAAAATAAACTTACACAATCAGCTCTGTGCTCAGAAAAACCTGTCTTAAGAGAAGGCAATGAGTCGATGCCCCCACAGTCCCATGGGGCAGTGCAAGCAGATAGATAGATAGATATATCCAGCTCCAACCCAGGTGGTGATCCTGAAATGAAGTGTTCTTTTTCTGTGCAACAGTAATCACCTGGTGCTTCACAGTCACCACCTGAATCTGCCTGCTTCCATCACTGCTGTGCACGTGTCAGTTTAGGGACTTGGGAAAGCCAAAATACAACAGCCCTTTGCTTCCCGGGCCGGGGCTCTGCAGCCCAGTGCAGTGCTGACCCAGCTCCCTTCAGACACGGTGCCTGGGGCAGGGAACATCCCTGCTGCTCAGCTCCTGGAGCACTGGCCCACGTGGGCATGGCCCCACACCCTGGCTCTGAGGTTTTCTCTGAAACCACACATGCTCAACTTATGTGAGTTCTGAAAGTGCTTCCATTTCACAGTTATGTCCCTGTTACATCCCCCCAGTCTGCTCCAGTGAAGGCTGTCGGGGCAGCCTCACAGTCCTTGTGATGAACTGCAATGGGTCTTTTACATCACCGCCCTCATTTCATCTAAAATGGAGAGCAGTGAGCAATAACAACTTCCAAATTCCACTGAGCTGTAAACTGTGCAGTTTGAAAACACCTGCCAAGTCCTCCACCACAGATCAGGAGAATATGGTGCCACTCCTGCAGAATACTCTGCTGCAAAGGATGCCGTGGTCATGGATCCCCTCCTCCATCTCCTTCTTGAAAACAGAGTTCTTCCAAGAGCACACAGACCATGAATTCCAGCTCTGCTCACACTTGCCATTGGTGATGGGAGAAGGTACTGTTTTACTGCATGGGTTAAAGTTTTGTAGGTAGTCCACATTCACTAACCTGCAGATGCCATTCTAGTGATGAACATTTCAATATAATTCCTAGACTGCAATCGACCTTTGCTGCATACTAAAATGCAAATGCAAGGGCATACAATAAAACTGTTATCACAACATTGCTGCCCAATTTTTCAGTGTGCAGTCCACTCTGGGAACCTTCCACTGGTTTCACAGCTCACATCCTGTTCATCTTAATTTTTGAATTTTGCAATCTAGTGACTGTTATCAAGAGGACAAGTACTTTCTGACTGCGATGACAAGAGAGACACTAGGAAAGCCGACCAGGGTTACGGGCAACTAATGCAAAATGCCTGTGTAAGGTAGGCCCCTCCTGTGGTGCTGGGCCCCACATGGTACCTGCACACTTCTGGTTTGTCCACCAAGACCACAAGTGGCAGTAAGTTACAGGGTGCAGCCTGCAAGACTTCTTCCTAGAAGGCAAAAGCACTGCCTGGAAGCAGGGGATCAGGAAAAGGGAAGGGAACGATTAAGGTGCCTTTAAAGCAACGCTTAACGGTGAATTAAATGGTGCTGGGGTAAGCAATGAAACTAAGTGACTTTCTCTTAATAAAAAATAACCACACACAATGACAAAGCTTCACAACTAAAATGTTTTACCCCAAAGCTCACAGAGTAACTGTTGCATGGAACTGAAGGTTTTCACCTAGCCAAGAACTGCCTGGAAGATGAACACTGGGAAGTACATGGTGGAAGGTCACCACACCCTGTGCAACACAGCCCTGCTGTGTGAACAGGTTTGAAAATGCATGTGAGTAGAGCAGTGAGTGACACAGCCTACAGATATCACTGGAATATCAGCTCCTGGGATTAGGCCGGGTAACACAAGCACCATAACCCCGCAATAGAGCGAGTGTGGGAAGGAGGAACAGCTGAAATTCATCACAGATAAATGCAGTATTGTGCACACAAAGAAATACAATCTAAAATTTATACACATAATGGTAGATTATGAGATACTGGAGTTAGAATATGCTGCTCCATGAGAACTTGAGCACAACGCTCTGCAAAGGTCATAAAAAGGGAATTGAGTTCTCCAAGTTATTAGGAAAGGAGCAGAAGAGAACACAGATATCTCATATCAATATGCAGTGCACCTACATCCTGAGTGCTGCTTGCAATTCCAAAGCAGCTGTCTGCAACACCGTGCCATGGATTGGGAAAGGGCACGGGGCAAGCAACAAGTCCACTCAAAGGCACGGAATGGATTTCGTATGAAGAAAAACTGAACAGACAAACTTTTCCACCTCAGGAAAAAGCTGACCAACCATATGCTAACAATTTTTGAATTACCAACAGAAATGTTCACTCTCTTTTCAAAGAATGAGGCATTATACAATAAAAAACCATTTTTAAATCACAGGATTAAAACACACGAAAAAAATTCTCTGTACTGTGCACAGTGAAGCTGCAAAGCTTTATGCCACAGGGCGTTGTGGCTGTCAAAAACTGACAGGGCTTCAAAATTAAATTAAAGAAAGGAAAATCCATTGAAGCCTATTGAGTACAGCGACACAATATTTGGTTCAGAAGTGCCCAAAGTACAGATTGTCGGGAGATAATCCAGGATTTTAAGGAATCATCACTACATGGTTTCCCTATTCTTCCACACCGCTTTGCCAGCACTGAAAAGAGGTTAACAGGCTACAGGCCTTTGGGTTAAACCAGTAGAGAGGTGGGAACATTATAATAATGACTTACACATCTTTCAAGAGCCAGTAAAAATCCCATACAGGTCCAGTGGGTTCAGTTTTCTACACCAATCTTTTCTTATTCTGTACATGTAGATCAAAGACCTCTGCTTCTTATTTCAGGGCCTGGCTCCTAGCAGCACATGGAAGAACCAAATCATGTGGGTCATCTTTCTCATCAGGAGAGTCAGTGGGGTTCAGAATCTATGATAATTTGTATTATTTTTAACTTAGTGTTCCCTTGTTCTCCTTTTCTTTTACCATCGTACTTTTAAAAGAGGTGCTTGAAAGGAAGGGAGAATTATGCTTTTATTCCATAAGTCAGACTATCCCCTTCCCTTTCAAGTATCATATAAATTTTATCTTTTCATTAAAGTCTCAACTCACCAGGCTCCAAAGCACTCCAAAGTACTGCTCCATTGCCAGGTAAGATGAGAGCATCCTAGCCACCCCTAATGCAAGGAGTAGAGTGTATTGCAGCACTTGGATGTCAGGGCACAGCACTCTCCCTCCCGCTGTTTTGATTTTCCCCAGTAATTTGTGTGGGATTCCACTTCAGCTTCAGTGTGAGAGACAAACGTCGTGACTTCCAGTGTTATCAGCAGTGACCTTCCACAGAATAAATAGAAGGAGAAAGAATTTACAGGCCCTACCTACACTGCTGGGCATTGGCACTCCTGGGGTACCTCGCACATAGAAATATCTCACTTTGAAGTAGGGATATGCCAACCTGTTGAATCACTAAACCAGAGGTGAGAATGTGAAACATGCAGCTATAGTTACACAGTGTGAGGGCTTCACATCCTTCAGTGATGTCCAGTGTTACAGGTTTACAAGTAATTAAAGAAAGGAAGGAAGTAATTATTGAAAGGAGGGAATGAGAGAAGCTGTACTGAAAATTACTTATTCCTTGGGGTGATAAAATTTCCTTTCGATCTGCTTAACAAGTCCATTTCCTACTACAAACTATGGTGCAATAAATCTGTTTAATTTTTCAAGATTTTTTATTGTGGCGAAGTCTTACTGAAACTTACACCCACCACCCCGGTGATACGGGACCAGGGTACACCAAATTTTTGCATTGTAACATGAGAAAAGGAAGATCAGGGAAATTTCACCAAGGAAACCAACTGTTGAAGCCACTAAATGTGGAGAAAGCAGGAAAAGTATTAAGATCTTTCCCACTCAGTGTGAGATCTGGGGATAGAACTCAAGTTTTCCCATGCTGAGACTGCAACACCTCTAAGTTTTCCACCAAAAAAAGAATGCATTTGTATAGCTTCTTTTTTAACTGAAAAAGAAGTATTCATTAAGGAAAAAGAGTCTTTTGTGCATTCAGTGTGCTAGCCCAGCCAGAGAGGGGGCAGGCTAGGCAGAAATAACAATGCGAATAAACAAAATGAAAGAATAAGCATGGCAGATGTGAGTGCCCAGAACAACCACTCCAGTGCACGTGCTGCATCCTGCCTGGGAAGAGACAACTCTGGAGGGGAAGCACTGCCCAAAGTCTGCAGAACACACAGTTTGTCATCAGGAAAATTATTCTTTCTAAACAGGTTTTAGGTGGAACTCGATGCCAATGCAGGCTGTGCACAAAGCTGTACATGTCAGGTTTATGGGTTACCTTGATACCGGCACAGGGGGCGCCTCGCTGACATCGGGGGTTGTTGATGCATGTGGCAACAGCAACCAACCACTCAATTCTTGAATACAGGATAAATGTACTACATTGGAAGCAATTCTGAATAGACAGAATAGAAATTATGGCACTGGTGTGGTATTACAGTAGGGATCTCCAGTGTGAGTTAGATGGTAGAACTCCCCACAGTTTGTGAAAGAACTACGATACCGCTTTTCTTCCACAGTGCTGAAGCCCCTACTTGACTCACAGCACAAACACTGCAGAAGAAGGTCAGAGGAGGCTGTTTGTGTGTTTGTGAGCAGGTAATAAAGATGTAAAAGCTCTGCTGAAACCACGAGGGTGAACAGATGTAACTGCAAGTACCCTTCTCCTGCACTTATGTAGGGGATCAACTACTACAGAGAAGCTGTGGTTTGGGCTTTGTACAGAAGAATCATGAGGCTCCAGGTAAGGTGTTGTGCTGGGGTTTTTTTAAGCCTTGAAACAACAAAAATCTTAAGGAAAGAAAAGACAGACAGGCAGAAGAAAATACATACATTACCACACCTTCTGTGTAGGAGTCTGCAGACACAAAAACTGCTCTCTGCACACATCAGAACAGAAGCCCACGGTGAGCAATGTAGGTGTGTTGGATCTGTTTGGATAAGGATGAGCAGCAAGAGTCCCCAGCTACTGCACTTAAGAAAGCCTGCTGCCAGTCTCTGTAATTCTTCCTCTCACACACTGCCGCACTAAGCAGCTAACTGTGATAACAGTTACTATTTGGAAATACACATCATTCAAAAAATGATTTTTACTTGCTTAAAAAATCTTTTCCATAGCATGAGATTTCAATCTCACCTGAAACTACAGTCCTGTCTCCAAATTATTATAAATCACTGGGATGAAATAAACCCCATACAAGAGCTTTGGGATTTTTTTTCCCTAAAAATCTAAAAAGAAATTAGACTACATTTAATGGAATTAATAACCAGTTCTCTCCCTAAACCTTATTACTCCTTCTGAAAAAACTCCAGCTTTCATCACACAACCTTTAAGTGAGCAGATGAAAAGAAGACACAGAAGAGAAGAAAACAAAATTACTGAGGGCTACAACTTATATCCTCTCCACGTTTTTCCTCACAGCTGAGCTCAGCTGCAGTGTCAGTAAACTTCACCAACAGCCAGGCTGTAAATACTGACTTAGATTATCTGCCAGTGTACATCAGCGAAGCTCCAGTGACTGTTATCTGCAGCAGATCGTGATCAAGTCTATCAAGTTTGTTCAGCCAGGTTTAGGCCTCTTAAAAGGTCAACTAACGAAGAGCTTCCCAAAGTCCTCCAGCAAAGGAGGGAAATCAAGATTTTCAGGATCTCTAAATGTAAGATACACAAGATACTTCAGAAAAAGCAGGAACTTTTCTCAGTGCTGGTTAATTAAGCCAGAACTGGTTAATTAAACCATACTGTTTCAACTTCAGCAAACTGAATTATGTGAGAGAGAATCACACTGCACTCACCAGCAGCTGTTGCCTGTAAGTAATCTTTATCTACAGACCATAAGTTAACAGTGCAGCCAAAGAAAAAATATTTGTATAAAAATGAGGTTACTTCCACTATTACCTACAAAAAAAATGGATGTACATAGAATCATAGAATATGCTGGATTGGAAGGGACCCATCAGAGTCATTGAGCCCAACTCCTGGCCTCCACAGGGGCTCCTGGCCTCCACTCCAGGACACCACAACAATCCCCCCACATGCCTGAGAGTGCTGACCAAATGCTTCTTGAGCTCTGTCAGGCTTGGTGCTGTGACAGCTTCCCAGGGGAGCCTGTTCTACTGCTCAACCACCCTCTGGGTGAAAAACCTTTTCCTGTTCTCTAACCTGACTCAGTTTCATGCTGTTTCCTCGAGTCCTTTCACTGGTCAGGAGAGGGAAGAGATCAGTACCTGCCCCTCCACTGCCCCTCATGAGGATGTTGAAGATCACAATGATGTCTCCCCTCAGCCTGCTCTTTGCCAGGCTGAACAGACCAAGTGCCCTCATAAGGTTTCCCCTACAGACCCTTCAGGATCCTCAGGGCCTTCTTTTGGACACTCTCTAGTAGCTTAATGTCTTTTTTATTTTTTG
Source organism: Lepidothrix coronata (assembly GCF_001604755.1). Classification (NCBI taxonomy): domain Eukaryota; kingdom Metazoa; phylum Chordata; class Aves; order Passeriformes; family Pipridae; genus Lepidothrix; species Lepidothrix coronata. Next base: position 1,070,973 of record NW_016690304.1, read on the forward strand.
GTGCCCCAAACTGCCCCTAGAACTCAAGGTGAGGCCACCCCAGGGTAGAGCAGAGCAGGACAATTCCCTCCTCGATGCCCCCAGGACAGGCTTGGCCCTCCTGGCTGCCAGGGCACTGCTGACTCATGGCCAACTGGCCACCCACCAGCACCCCCAGGGCCCTTTCCCAGCACTGCTTTCCAGCATCTCATTCCCAGTCTGTCCGTCCATCCGGGGTTGCCCCATCCCAGCACTTCCCCTTGTTGAATTTCCTATGGTTGGTGATTCCCAGATCTCGGATCTGTCAGGGTCTCTCTGCAGGGCCTCCCTGCCTTCCAGGGACTCAACAGCTCCTCCCAGTTTGGGGTCATCTGCAAACTTGCTCAGTGACCCTTCCAGTCCTGTGTCCAAGTCAGTGATGGAGATGTTGGAGAGCACAGGGCCCAGATGGAGCCCCACCAGTGACAGGTCACAGCCTGATGTCACCCCAGTCACTGTCACCCTCTGTGACAGTGGGGTGACCCGAGAGCCAACATCTCACCCAGCACAGGATGTGTCTATCCAGCTGTGGGATGGACAGTTTGTCCAGAAGGATCCTGGGAGAGACAGGATTGAAAGCTTCACTGAAACCCAGAAAGATGACAGCAATTGGCTTCCCTTGATCAGCCAGGTGGGTCACCCTGTCACAGAAGGAGATCAGGTTTCATAAGCAGGACTTTCCTCTCCTGAAGCCGTGCTGGCTGTGACTGATGACAGCATAGTCATCATCCTGTGAGTGTTTATCAATATTTCTGAGAATAATCCTCTCCATAACTTTACCAGGCACTGAAGTGAGACTGACAGGCCTGGAGCTTCCAGGGTTTACTTTGCCCTTCCTGAAAATTGAGATACCATTCACCAGCTTCCAGTCACCTCGGACCTCTCCAGATTCCCAAGAGAGCTCAAAAATCATTGACAGAGATTTTGCAATGACATCAGCAGCTCTTTGAGGATTCTCAGATGAATCCCATCAGGGCCCAAAGATTTGTAGGGATCCAGCTGGAGCAGCAGATCCTGCACTATTTCAAGGT
>NW_016690304.1:1072896-1238865 GCF_001604755.1 Lepidothrix coronata
CAGTTGACTTGGAAGTGTCCCTCAGTTCCTCAAAGAATAATTCATCAGCGTCATCGTCCTGGCTGGGAGGTCCAGAGCAGACTCCCACCATGAGACGTGCCCCAGAGACTCCCAACTGTGCCACTGCCAACTGTGAGCTCCAGACATTCCAACCCTTCTATTACCTAAAAGGCCACCCTTCTGTCTCTTCTGCCCCCTGCCTGTCCCTCTTGAAGAGCCTGTAACCATCCAACAGGGCACTCCAATCACAGGACTTATCCCACCAGGTTTCACTTACGCCAGTGATGTCAAATTCTAGGACTAGGCCAAAGCCTACAGCTTGGTACCACTCTTGCAGCAGAGCAGTTCCTACATTACAGGTATTCCACTGATTACCAAGATCTAGGCCACAATCTCCTCTGGTGTTTCAAAGCTGCATTTCCAATGCATTTCTCTCCAAGGACAAAATCTACTGCCCATCTGTACTGCAGCAGTCTCTCTTAAGGGGCCAAGAAGAGAGGACTAGAATTAGAAAGGTGAAATACAGTTTGGAACCTGTCTAGGTTCATTTTACAAGTATCTATGAACAAAGTTGTGAAACATGTATTACGAAAGCATAACCGAGAACAGAATCCCATTACTTGTTTCTCATGAAGGTGAATGAGAACAGTGAAAAGGAAAAACAACTTCTCTAAATTTTCCATTATTACTACAATATGCATATATACTGAACACCCACACACAGTCACTTCACTTATACTGGACATCAGAGTTCAGGTGTAAGAGCGATGCCAGGACCCCAGTGCTTTGTTCTCTGCCACACACACATATACACACTTGAGGCCAAGCTTTTTGCTGGCATTTGCCTTCACTACATGTTCCTCTTATAAAAACAGTTTTGCTATCTGCATTTTTTCTGCACGCTCATCCTTGCCTTAAGGAGAGTTAACTCAGTATTTGGGCAGCTGCAGCTGCCACAGCACATGTGGGAGGTGGCTTGGCTGTTTCACTTCAGTGCATTTCCTCCTGTCTTCTGAGACAGGGATTTCAAGCTATTAATGTATATATAGTCACATTCACTGCCATAATATGAGAAAACACTGCTTAATAAACACATCCGCTCAAAGCACACATTGTTAAATACAGGGGAGCAAAAAGATGTCACTGGGACAAAAGAGCATAAGGAAGAATGAAGTCTATCCATCCCAACAGCCTGTCACTACAAGGTCCAATAGCAGCTGCCTCAGGAAGAATGGAAAAACAGCATAATCCCAGGATCATCTGTGGCAGGAAAATGAACACTTTATGAACAATAGTGCTAAGAAGCGCTAGGCCTCGCTTGACATAACTTTGGAGGTTGCAAGCTGTGTGAAAAACTGTGTGTTTATACTTGCAAACTGTGTGAAACTGTATGTTTATAGTTTTAAGGCATGAGAAAACTGTGTGTTTATAGCTGAAAGTTGTGGGAAACTGGAGATAAAGGGACACCTGGAAAGCCTCGGAAAAGTCCCTAAAGGCGGATCAATAGGAGGGACTTTGGGTGGCACGAATGATGTCAGGCCACGTAGACAGAGCATCAGAACCAACAAACTGAAGGTATGAGATGCGTGCACAGACTGAGCTACCCAATCACCTTGTTGTAATCACGTACCTGGAAAAAACTAACTGTATAAAAGCTAACTCATTTAAATAATACATCAAACATCGCCTGATCATATTGATCGTCTGCGTGTGTCTCCTGAACTCCTGCCGTCCATAATCACTTCCCTGAAGTGCTCTTCCAGCCTCCAGCAGGACAAGGGGGATTGGTAACAATCTCCTGAACCAGACACAGTCTATTTCTATTTAATGTTTAATGAAGGAATTTTTGCTACAAATATATCCAGCTTTTTTTTTCCCCAATTGGAAACTTCTGCCATCTATAACATCTTGTAGTATTCCAGAGTTTTACCACCAACTCAGTGAAGAACTACCTCACTGTTTTGATCTAGAGCCCCTGAGTTTCATTTGGTTCCTGCTGGATTCTGCCCAGGAAGATATATTCACCTCCCAGTTTCCTAAACCTCTTAAGGCATTTATTGTTCAGGCAGGAGAGTCCCATTTGTTCCCTTTATGGAGCCTGCTCAGTATATTTGATCATTTAGGCTGCACTTTTATGAGCCTTTTCCAATTCCGTTGTACCTTTATGAAGATGGGGCCAGAGCTACATGCAATATTCAAGATGCAGAAGTACCATCATGCAGTGTCATAACAATGTTTTCTGGTTTATTTTCATTCCTCTTCCTAAACCCAAGCAGGCAAGTTGTTTTCTTGAAGACTGTGGGGAATTCAGCTAATCTTTCTTATCCCCAAATCTTTCTCTTGACTTATAATGCTCAGCCCAGAAGAAGAGCTCAGGATTGCTCCCCTCACCACCCCCATGTACCTCACATTGCATTTACCTGTGTTTCACCTGTCACTTTTATCACTCAGGTCCTCAGATCTGGATTTTTTTATGCAGCACTTCAGTCAGCTCCCATCTTCACTCAAAAAACTCCATAGCTCCAGCATAACCTGCTCCCTCCCTGCTCCTTTTTGGGTCACCTGGGGCACATTTAACACACCTATCACCACAGGCCACTGGGCTACTCTATCTACTGATGACCTCTCTATGGGAAGAATTACCATTTATTTCTATGCTGATTTTCATAAGGAGTCCTAAAAGAAAAGTTCTGGAACAGCAACTGTCCTCAAACTCCTCCACAGTGAACCAAAGAGCAGAAATCATTGATAGGGTGGTCTGGCTTTTATTAGTAGCTTGGTTTGGTTTTGTACCACAATCATCTGCTTACTCTCTGGCTTCCCTGGAAGACTTCCTCTTCCTTTGTATTTCAGAAAAGTGAGGTATTTGTTTTGTGCTCACAAGTTTTTCCCCCTTCCCCTTGTTTTATGTCTTTGTGCCCTAGTGAGTGAATAGTCCTACTCTGAAATACAACCTGCATTTAGGCCCACATGAAAATACCACACATTCTAGGAGTATAAATGCCAAAGTCTTAGTGTTTATACCACCATTGCAGTCAAAGGAAAAATGTGTGAAAGCACCACCAGGAGCAGGATTAGACCTTTAATATATGAAGCTATTAAGAACAAAACCAAAACAAATAAATGAAAAACAAAAAAAAAAAAAAAAAAAAAAAAAAAAAAAAAAAAAAAAAAAAAAAAAAAACCCAAACAAACAAACAAAACCAAACAATAAAACCAACTGGCAGACTACCTCAAAGTGATTAACAAAATATCAAAGGATAAGAGAAGTACTTGTGGGAAAACATAATATTTTACATCAGAGAAGGAACAAAAAAGGAACCAACCTGCTGAGAAAATTATCTACATTTATACTAACAGACAATATTTTGACTCAAAATGGAAAGAACCAGGGTAAATATGACAAAAGAAGTTATCAACAAAGCTTTGCTATTCAGTCACTAAAGGCAGAGACGGAGAATCTTGCAAGGAAACATAAATCATACAGAAGAAGAAGCATTTATCAGACAAGAAGGAATATTTACTGTGTAAAATGACTATGCAAGGACAGATAAACACTTTGCTGCACTACACAATTATATGTATTGTAGCACAAAGCAACCTTCAACATGACAACCCACACAAGCAGCAGCATCTTTGCTTTCACTTGGGAATCAACACCAGCCAATGCAATAAAATCTGTACTTGAAAACTGAACACAAAAAAAGGTCATATTGGCAAACTATCTTGGAAAGAAACACAATCGTCTACACCTCAGAAAAATGAAACTACATATATACGGATAGGAATGACCTGTTTTGATGCTTGCAAGTGACCACAGAAAGGGGAAAAATGAGAGGAGAAGTAACTTTATTAACATAATTCTTCCTAGTGCTGTATCTTCTTTGAAGCATTGTGCCTTTGACGTTAATATATCTGAAGCCTTGCTTTAGTTTTGTAGGAAACAGTTTCAAGAAAGAAAACCACATACTTACTATTAATACTTGTATTTATCATTCTTAAACAGTAACTTGCTTTTTGCTTTCCTTCCTACTATAACTCTCCCAAAGGTCCACATCAGGCAGTAACACAGAGCATTCTCAAATACTGCTCAGCAATTACACCAGCAAAGTGGCTGGTTTATAGCTATTAAGCAAGCAGAGATATTTAATTACAGAGATAGTTATCTTTTACCCTGTAAAAGAGGCAATTCTGACCAGGATGCTCTAGTGTAATGACACATTCATTCTGCTTTACCATCTCATTCAGAGTGCAGGCATTAGTAAATTTAAAGAATTAATTACATTGGAACCTAAGATGGGGTTTATGATGCTATGTGGCATGACAGTGACATTAAGCACATATCAGTATAAAAGACACTCCAAACCCCCCCGAAGCCCCCTGCCTGAACAGCAGCTTATAAACAGGAAGGCAGCTCTGCACCCAAAAGGTACAGCAATAAAGAGTAAAGGACAAAGGAGCCCAGGCTTAGGTCACCAAGGAGTGCAATTCCAATGACATCAGACATCTTATGCCTATTAACAACCCAGGATATTCTGCAAAGATTTCACTCCACCAACTAAAGTGAAAAACAACGTAACATGTATTTTGATTTTTCTTTCAGTCCCATAATTACTTCTGTGCTTTATTGAATATTTCTGGTTTCACTCAACTGATGAACATCACCCTGTGGATGATGGCAGCTACTATTATTGCTCAAAAATAACAAAACTAATAACTACTTATAACTAGGAAACATTGAGTTTTCACGCCTGCTAACATCCTCCCCTCTTGCTTGTGGTTTATCTGATATTTTCTAAAACCGCATGGGAAAACCTATTGTTGCACAAGATCAACAAGAACATATTTGAACAATCAAATGTCTCATCTCTGGGGATTTAAGAATTCTAGCTGCAGATTTAGAAATTCCAGGTGTTATTATATCATGGTTTTCAAATAGAACATAATCTGAAAAGAGTTTGGAATTTTTTAATTAAAAAAGTAAAAAAAAAAAAATCAATAGCATAATAAAGCCCTGACTTTTGGCAAGTCCAAAAAACAACCGGGTTGAATCCTAAAATAATTACTGCTGTAATTTTGTATCCATGGAGAAATGTAGGCATTATAAATGAATTGAAAAAAACCCAAACCAAACCAAACCAAAAAACTCTGCTGCTGAAACATTAAAACTAAATCCCTGTAAGTTTACAGGTAACTGTTTTAGTCCTTTGTTAGATTTAGGAGATCAGACTTTGCCATGAAGTTAGCATTTAGGCTGCCAGGGGAAAGATGAGTTTCATCAGGAAAGTTAATTACAGGTTCTTTAAAAAGACAATCCTTGAAGGCTTGTGCCTGTAAGGATTGTAACTGTAACTTTAATTGTAACTCCCCACCTGTAACTTTATCAAGTGGTATCAAATTCCATCATCCCAGTAAGAGGATGCTGCAGGCACAGGTTCCCCTCCAACCACTCCTCAGGGGAGCCCTGAGCACAGCAATAAAATACCATTGATGGGTAGAGAAGTGCCAAACCACCTCCCAAAATAATGCAGTGTACACTGCACAAAAATACACCAAGTTGAAAATAAAAAGGTCTTATAAGTGAGATTTATTGGCCTACACAGAGGCAGCAGACCCTCTGTCAAGAAACTGGACTAAAATAACAACAGCCAGCAAGCTGTTGGTGCTCCACACACACAGTCAGTACACAAGGGAATCAGGGGCTTGGGAGCAGAGGGCAGAGGCCAGGGGAATGGATGCAGCAGTCACAAAAGTTTTTAATAACCACGACAGGATTAGGCAAGGTACAAAGGACTTGCTGCATGTGAAAGGAACTGCAGCTTCAGCTCAGCCAGGCAGCACTTCTCAGGGTGTGCTCACTGCCAGATCTCAGCAAACGTGGCAAGATCTTCAGTCAGCGAGGAGATGGGATATGTGGGAGAGCAACACGACAAAAGCCAGAGAGCTGGGCTGCAGCCCCCTCCTCACCCCAGCCCAGGGTGGAAAGGCATTGTGTCCATCCAGGGCCACTCCTTGGGAGACACCACACAGCCCCGGAATTTCTGCCTGAATTTAATATACACAAACCTCTATTTGGTACTCTCAGGAGAAGCAATTCGCAAACAGCAGGGACTCGAGAAATTATCATAAACCAAACCCCTCTTCAGAGCTGTATTTTCCTGAGATCAGCTGAAAAAAAATGGGAAGTTATACATACTTGGAAGGAGATGAGATACATTTGATATGCCTGAGTATGTCACCATCTCCTTGATAGTACGAGCGAGTAACAATTTAAGTTGGCAATTCCATTCTGATTTTCAGCAAGACTTTGAGCTGTGCCATGCACTGTATCAGGCTTGGAGAGATGGATGTAAATAATGCAGGGTGCATGTCCTGAAATGTAACTTTTCACTTAGTGGTTTCCCAAACGCGATTACTTTGCCCTCCGGCTCAGCCTTGCTTAGTGCTGCTGCAGATGCTGAGCACTTGAACAGAGGCTGCCCATCTTATGCTTTCCCTGCCAACAAAAATCAAAAACAAGGAGGGGAAGAAGAGTGGAAGCCCATTTCTGCATTTTCTGGTATGAATGATGTAATAACTCCTTCAGGGTCACAGACTGACTCAGTGGAGTCAGCTAGAGCTTGTGACATGCAGCAAATCCCACTACACTGGGTCGTATTCTGCCTTCTGCAACTCACTTCTAAGATCCCCTGTGACATTATTTCTTAGGGGATTTTTCATTTCTTTTTAAATACTACAGTATGATACATTTCCAATCACTTACAGACCATCAGAACATCATGGCTGGACATGATGGGCAGTGAGCTGCCCAACCTAAGCCTTCAGGGCTTTGCCATGTCTCTCTGTGGAATTTGTACACTTCACTACACAATTCCTTATTCAGTAGATTTTTGCATGTCCTGTAAAATTTAGGAATGCTGCAGACTACTGAGTGGCCCAATTTGTTTTTCTATTGATGTTCTAATCTGACGGATTTCTGACTTTCCATGCTGGTGAGGCTTTTTGAAGCCAGAGTAGAAAAAAACAATCACAGGAAAAGTGGGTTGGAAGGGACATCCAGAGGACATCTAGTTAGTGCTTGGCCACTCTCATCATAAGACTGATTTGACAGAGTCTATTCCCACCAGTAAATACCTCACAGTAGGCAGAAAAGTTTCTTTCTTGAAATTTCCAAGAAGTACAAAGCTAACTGTCTCAAGTCTCGATGCTCCTGCAAATGTCAACCAGTCACAGAAAATGAACTATAGCATAAATAAAACCCTCCAATCCCATTGTGTTATTTTCATACAACACCAAGAAGGTTATGGATTTGGCTGATTACACAAGGTAATGAGGAACTGGATGTACATCTTCCAGAGCAAACATTTTACACAAATGATTTCTAGAATGAGTCAAAATTCATGTCCTAATACTGAAACACTTTAATCACAGGCCAGAACAGGATATCCAAGCACAAAAGCAGGTACATACTTTTAATTATTACGAACATGATTCCAATCTCATGCTTGAATGATCTGTATGTGTGGTGCAAGACAATCATCATCCAGTGCATAATTTAGACCATCACAGAAGACGCTTCCCTGAAGAACAGTTTGCACTGTGTAAAATCTTCCTGTTGATACAAAAGAGAACCTCTTTTTTTCCACTTTGAGTATTAACCCCAGAGGTTAATCTTTGATTCTGCTCTTCAAACTAAGCATTACAGCATTAGCTCTAAAAATATCTACCTGTCTGCAGATGGTGTTTGTGCCTCTCTGGCAGACTGGGATTCTCCAGGATCTTTGGCCTGTGGAGTTTTTGTCAGCTTGGATTACAACTCAACTGATCAACGGAAGCAGCAGGTCCTAGCAAACATATAATTGCCATTTTGAGCCATGTAACTTATGTCCCATGACTCAGAGGTCTGGGCAGTATAATGGCCAATACATCTATATACATTCTGTTACCATCACACCAGCACTCCTCCCCCAGCCAACCTGCAGTACTCCACTTTCTGCTACTCTAACTTATCCCCATCTCTTTTCATGACCTCTGAGACCCTTCAGACCTCTTTCCTTCCTCACTCCTGTAGCTGAAAGCCTGACCATGTGTACTCCCTTTAACCACTGGCTCAGCTCCTTCTCTTGGCTTCTGTATCTTGCTCCCTTAGACTGGAAACCTTTGGAGGCAGCGACAGTCCTAGGACACTTCAATAGATTCTTATGAGAGTTTCACGCCTAATAATACTGACAACTACAATTCTGAACATATTAACACTGTGATATCATTAACAATGCAACTACTATTATTCTTACTGCATTAACCATACAATATAAGGGGTGAAAACAAGAGTGAAATCTCTCCCTGGCAGAAACTCTGCTCTGTGGCATGCCAACATCACCTTTTGCAGGCACACCTGAGCTACCATGCCCATATTTTAATGCAGCCAGAAGCTGCTGCACTCCATTACTGCAGCCTCAAACTAACATACTGTCTATCAGACAGAGGCAAAAACTTATTAGGAGATATCATATTATATGACTGCTGCTGAAAGGTCCAACACATTATATAAAAAAAAATAAGGCAGTTTTGAATTTCTGTTTCAAAGGGATTCCCATCTCTCTGGAGCCAGAAGCAGTAACTGAATCTAAAATGACATCAGAGCGTTGTTCTTGTAGCAGCTCCTATAGAAGAGGCTGACTTTTCTGACTGCCAGTGCTGACATCTCAAGCTGAGAGCTGGAGAGACAAACTAAACTTTTGACAAAAGGTGCCCTAAAAAGGCAGACAGAGCATTGATTTTGCTGCTGACAAATACTGTGCCAAAGATCACAGCCAAGACCCAAACAGCTAAGGGTGTGATATCTGCTAGAAGGAAAAACTATCTCAGAGAGGAGCACTTCTTCCCAGCAGGGACATTTTGGAGTATGAAAGGAGTACATACAAATGGAGAGATGCACTCCTCAGAGTCAGAGGTGTTCACATTTTTGTACTGTTCTTTCTCTATTGCAGAAACATGTAACCCACCCCAGATATGAGTGATGTCACCCTCCACACACAGTACTGCCTCTCCTTACATCCCCAGGTCCCAAGTTTGGCTCTGCAGAACAGAGGACACTGCTCACATGCCCACATGCCCTGGTAGGAAGGGGAAGAGCTGCATGAATGCCACCAAGGGCATGCCTGGGTATCCCCAGTGCAGACCCTGCTGCTCCAGCTGAATAGGTGCTGTGCCAACCGCAGCTGAATAAGACCTGAAATGACTTCAGCTGGGCTAAACTCGCCATCACTGTTACTGCTGTCTACCCAATGCTGATAGCAGAGGGAGCACAGACAGCACAGCTCAGTTCTCAGCTAGCAAGTCCTGTGCTGCAATAATAGCCTGAAAAACACATTTTTATTTGTAATCTGAAAAAAGTTGCTATGCATATCCCTGACAGAAAAACACAGCAAATCCCTGAGTCGCTGCTGTGCCAACCTGGTTTCCAGCACAATTTAAAATGCCCTAAGGCATTCAATATCTAGCTAGTGGAAGACAGAAAAGCCATTTTTTAGACAGCTAATGTGTGCCTAAAAATACATACATATTTCAGTTACAATTCAAAATGTGACTTTTATTGTCAGAATTATTCAAGAAATAAAAATCTGATACTATCAGCATACTTTGGATTCATTTTACCAGCCACTGCTGTTGTCAAGTCTTTCATCTCAAAAACCACATGCAAGATATTTTGAACACAACTTTTCACCAACTTAATAATACTGTTTTACATTTCTATAACCTCTGAAGGGATTTGGGGCCCTTCAGGTTTTGAAGCCACCTGCAGCACCACAGCTGAGACTAGGACACAGACACAGTCACACATCACCAACCACTGAAAAAGTGACATCTCTCTAAAGCTCCCAAAAGGAGCATGGAAACTATGTATTTTGCTTCTCAATTTTCATTTCTGTGTAATTCTTCACCTTGTTTTTCTCTGTAGAATCATCAGAGCACTACTAAGAAAATCACAAGATAAAAGGTTTCTGGTGTATTAACTCCCAAGCTGCATATAAGAAACTACAAATGTTTTCAGAAAACTTCTTTTCTTACTTTATTTCAGCTTGGATTTGCAAAATCTATGAGATCTGAATCTGACTTGACACTAGCATGTCACAAGAAAACCCACTGAAGTCTGAGAAATTACAATTGTGTGAAAGTGGTACATTAATTGAGGTGGAAACCCTCCACCTCAAGGACTTGGAGGTCATGGAGGAAAGATCCAACCTGCAGCTTGCTTACCTGCAGTGTGCACAAAGCTTTCCATGGCATGTCACCACAACACAGGTATCACACAGACAAAAATCCTGGTAGGTGGCCAGGATCCTGCCTGGTACAGATCTTGTGGCAGCAAACACCTAATGGAGGAATGAACTGCTTCTGGCTCCCCCATGCCTTTCTTCAAAGTACCAAGCTCATCCCCTCTGCCAACTTCCTGCTGCAGCAGAAAGAACAGGCAGCACCTGAGCAGTGCAGGTGATACCTATTCCCCAAAATGAGTCTGCCTGTCTACCTGTCTGTCTCAGAAAGCAAAGCCTTCTTGACCACCTTCTCCCTGAGACTGCGAACAACATCACACCAAGTATGAGAACAGCTCATAAACTTGCACTTGCAACTAATACATACACAAGTAAAAAGCAAACTTTCCACCAGTTCAGTACCTTCAGTACCTTCGCTACCTGCTCATTGTGGATCCCTCTCCAACCCTACACCTGGTTTAGAAAAGAGACTGACAGTCCCTAACTCCCAATTCAGGTGTGCTTCCAGAGCAGCAAGGCTCTCCCTGCCTTCATTTAAAGGCCTGGCCATCCATCCCAGTTTAGTTTTCAGCTCCAGTTAGATAACCACTTGGCAGGACCACACTATTGACACTTCCTCTCTCTCATCTGTCGCTGGGAGTGATGTGTGCAAGGAGTTTTGAACCCTAACCAGCATTAACTGCTGAGGGTGGGGGGGAAAACACAAGTTCATAACAAATCCAGCTAGTGATATTAAGTCATAAGAAACTATCTCAGTCTCAGCAAGTCCAAGGGACACCAGTTGCTGGAGGCTAAAAGAGTATTTCTGACTGCCAGGCTCAAATTAGTCTGACATTCTTCCCTAAGGATCAAGGCTCTTGTTTTCCATACTGCATGTGTACCCTGAAACCACTACAAACCCTCCTGAAAAACTGTGGAACCGAAACCAGGAGGGAGAGGAGTACGTATAAAGGTGACAAATTGAACAGTCAAAGAAAAAAAAATATAACTGTATGTGTAAAGCCAGAAGAAAAAAGTGAAGTGGAACACCTGCAACAGAGGCAGCAAAGCCCCCTGCCTCAGCCTGCCCCCTCTCCTGGCTGAGGGGCCAGAGACCTTCCTTGTGGGCAGGATGGAAAGGGGCTGCACCCGAGGCAGACCCCGAGGGGCTGAAAGAGGGGAGCAGGCAAGGCCAAAGGCCACAGCCCAGCCCTGGGCATGGGTCTCTGGAGAGGGAGCACTGCCTTCTGCCAGGCATTTCCTGGAGCTCTAGTGCACACAACTCACTCACCGATTTAAATTAAAAAAAACCAAACAAAAAACTGAAAAAAAAACCAAAGAAAAAAAGAAAGAAAGAGAGGAATATTACTTCACTGGCATGATTTTAAGACCATGGTTTCCTGAAGAGTGGCAGTAGCAATACTTGAAGGACAATGAAAGGCTTATTCTGAGGTTTCTTTTTAAATGTGAAATACCCTAATATATTATGTATCCAGGAGAATAATCCAGAATCCTAGCAGTGAGGTTTATTCAGAGACCTAAAACGCACACAATTCTATGTTGGAACAGGGCTTTTAAAGATAATTTTAAGAAATTTCTAAATACAGCAGCAATGTAGTCTCTTCAGAATACTTATTCAGAAAAGCTGTTTGATTCAGTGGGATTCTCCTTTCATGCTTTCCCATCTTTTTTCTTAAACATTACTATATATTCCCATGTTTTATTTAACATTTCAAACTTTCCTATTTTCCATCATTTCTCTAAATGGTAGGTACAGAGCTCAACTACAGCTATACTATTCACACCACAGTGGTACTTATTTACTGAGAATTGTGCATGAGCTTCTGTTTTATGCTCCCATTCATTAAACAGCAAACACTTAAGAAAGTGGGAAGCACCGTATTATTTTTCCTACCACTCATATTTACAAACAAACAAACAAAAGTAAACCCAGTGTTTTTTACCATCAGCATTACACAAACTGGCAGGTGAGGAAACGAAGCTGAAAATCAGGGGATTATAAAACTTCCCCAAAACCCCAAGATACTGTTTATACACAAGCCTTGCCAGCCAACTCTCCCATGCTGCCTTCCACTGATTATCTCTGCTATTTTCATACATTAAAAAAATCTCACCGTTAGCATTTGGGAGCAGGGCTAGACACACTGTAGAAAGAGACTGCAAGTGTCTGCCTCCTTTTTTGGCATTTACATCCTATAAAATCAACAGGAATTAGGTAGTTCATAGGGATCTGGACAGCGTTGATGTTTTCCTTGATGTACAGGAGTGCTGCCATCCCTCTAGAGCCTTCCCACCACAGCTGTACAAAACACTCTCCTCAAACCACTTCAGCTGTTCCTCCTTTCCAAAAAGAGTGAAAATAGTAAATTCACTTAACTCTGCCAGACGGTTTTACAGCCCAAATGAGAATGGAGTGAAGCCCAGGCAGGCCCATCACTCCCCACTGCCCCTTAGGGTTTCTTCCAGCAGGATTTTGGAGGCAAAGGAGGAGCACACTGAGGATGGGTGAAGTGGAGAGGGGAGGTGTGGACAGGTTCCCCCATCTCTACCTCATGCTCTCCGTACTCATCACTCAAGGAAAAGAAGTTTGAAAAAAAATATCATTAGACAAGATGTTTCCTCTAGAGTAGATTAAAATATAGCAATGTCTTAGCTGCACTCCGTCATGTTTTGCCCAGCAAAACAAACCTCCCAACAGGAAGGTGAGGCAGAGCAGAAAGAAAGACACATCCCCAGCCTACTGTGTCCTTGGGAAATAATTTCATAAATTGCTGATGTGGAGCTCTCAGGTGTCAGGGAAGAAAGGTGAGCAAATCATCATTTGAAAGTCCATTTTCCAAAATTGTTTTGCTGACTCTGTTGCTTCCTCCTATGTGAATGTCAGTGCACATCACTGAGGGCCTCCTGGCAACCTTGGCAACCCTCAGGTCACCACTGGTGCCAGCAGCGATGGCAAGCCCAAAACAAGTCCCTTTAAAGTCAAGCACAGTGACTGCCAAGACAGTTCCCAATGCTGACGTGTTTAAGCTCACTGTGCTAAAGGAACGGGGCTTCTCTCTAGCTAGAGAAAGCCAGAGATTTCTAAGCTGACTAAGCCTGAAAAGGCTCATTTCCTCTCTCAGAGCTGGCAGTGGTTCAGCTTTTGAGCCCATGCTGGCCTTGGTGAGAGCAGAACACAGGCCATGTGTGTTCATGGGGTAATAAACCATGTACTAATCCCACAGCTGATGCTAATATGAGCAATAGGTTGCTTGACGATGCTTTTTCTTTTGTCTAATTAATTAACAGAAATGACAAACCGATTCAGTTACAAGAAACAATGAAAATAGCTCAGATAATTAACCATTAATTCAATGAAAATCTGTTTTTCCTTCCACGCTGTAAATTGGGTTGTAAATTTCAGTGCCCAGCATTATTGCTTTTCATGAATCCTTGAGTGCAACAGCTTGTAGGGCAAAACCCATTAGGTTATACATCATGGCAAAAAAGCCTCACATGATCAATTCATCAGCCATACTTTTCCCACAGAGGCATCATTACACTAGAGCTCTGTGAATAATTAGTAAGTGAATTTTGCCTTAAGAGAGGTTTTCGGTTAACAAATTGTTTGTTCGGTGACTGAAGTTCTCCAATGGCAGAATACTTTAAATTCATTAATTTTTTCAGCCTGAGTCCAACACAGATATTTTGCAAACACTTGGTTTCAGTTACATAAATTTATACTATACTGGTTAGAAACGAAAGTGAAATGTGTTTCTCTTTCTGAATTAAATGATTGATCCCATCTATTTGGAACAACCAAAAGGAACAACTTTATTTAGTACTTTGAAAACCCATTAGCTGTGCATGTGATCATCTAGCAAGATCCCAGCAAGCTGCAGCAGATGCCTTATCAGAACTTGTCTCTGCTGTACCACTGCTACTGCCTGTGGAGCTCAGGCATTTGTTTTCCCAGAAAGGAGAAAATAAAAACAAACAACTTGACAGAGAATAATTAGCGCTTAAAAAGGCCCAGTTTATAATCTGACAGAACAGCCAGAGTATCATACTGCTCTGCTTGGCCACTCAGAGATCATCACCCTTGTTTTAGCAGAGTAGCAAAGCAAAAGCACAAGAGGGACAGCCAACAAACTCCAGCAGCAGGTCCCATGCTCCTGCCTCAGACCCAGGAAAGGGCCACACTGTGCACTACAGACAGCAGACAAAGGCCTGGGCTAAAGGGGAACACAAAGCAGAAGAAATAGGACCTTAAGACACAAAACTAAGGAAAGACAGAAACACTCCCTTCTGCTGCTGTTTGAGAGATGTTGTCCTTTCCTGCCAGTTCTCAGCCTCTTCTGCTCAATCTTTCAGTGACAGCTTACTTGGTTCAAGCAAATCCACTTCCTGTAGAATTTTGCCCCTTTCAGAAAGTGCATCTGCTCAGAAGCAGATTATTGACATGACAGCAGTAGCTGCCAGGGCATTGTAAAAAGGTAACACAAAACTGGAACAAACTTGCATAAAGAAGCAGAGTGGAAGAGAAGCAGAAGCAGCAGGAAACCATTCTGATCCAAGCCAAATACATTCCTTCATCATCAGGAAAAATGTCCTTAGACAAATAAAGGCTAGAGATATTCTGTTTATTTCCTCTCAATATGTGCCCCCCACTTCCTACCATCCCCTCCACTATGTATTTGCCATGGCTGGTCTGGACTGCTTGATTTTTCCTTTCCAAGAGACTGGCTGAGTAACATATGCTTCCACTCCACACTGTAGGCAAGTCTTCAGGTGTTTGGGTAGGCTATCTTGCCCATGCTCCCAAGAATAGATTTGTTCTCTGGGGTGTGGAATAAAGAATTGGCAGACATGCTGAAAGGATTTTAGTTGCCTCCATTGCTTGGGAATCATCCAGAAATCCTGCCTCACACATTTCTTGCCTGTGCAGCTGCCCACTGACACCATATCTCTTCTGTTTGCCATGCAGGGCACAAATATCCAAATGGGATTTCTGCTCTTGCACAACAGATTTTATGCAGGACTTCAAGGGGTGTTTCACAACAGCGGGTGTTCAAGATGAAGCTTGCATCCATATTGCTGGATTTCCATTTCTCCTTCATGGTTGCCTGCCATCATATGATGGAAGAAAGGACCTAAGGAGCTGCCATTGGATCAGCCTAGAGGTTTCCTATCTCCTTGATTTACAGAAATCTCTGGTCCCACACATGAGCTCAGTTTACTTCTGGTTATTGCCTGAAATTCCCCCCAAAATGTCAGAAAAGATCTGGTAATGCTCACAGCAAAGGATATATCAGGATGAATTATCCCATAGCTATTTGCCTCTATGTGTTCCAGACCTTCTCTGAGCTGCAACACTCCTAGAATATGAGACCATTGCTGAAAAAATGCCAGGATGAGCATACAACCTGCCTGCTTTCTTGGATCCCCTGGCTCCAGCAAAGACCAACACACTGCCTTAAAGATGTAACCAAAGGCACAACACTCATGTCTGTCCTCTATTTCAGAAATACAGCCAGTGACTATGAATGGGAGTGGTTATTTAAAGATTGGGAGAAATCTGAAGTACACTCACAATGGAAAATCCTTTCTAAAGGATCTTCATAATTTATTTTATGCCCCCTAGTTCTTTAGGCAAGCCAAACTTAAAACCCTTCTCTTTCAAGGCTCATTTATTTCGTTGTGTCTACAAACCATCTCACCTATCAGGAAAACTGATCTTGCAGCCAAACCACCTTTCCCTGGCGCTTAGAATTACCAAGAGCACCAAGTTACTATGCAAATAGACCAATTGATAAAGGCAGCCCAACACTATGAACTCTTCTGTAATAGAAACAGAGCCCTTCTTGCCAAATAGAAGTGTTATTGAAATTGCAGTGACTAAAGGAAACATGAGCTGACACTGTCACATGAGAGGATATTGATGAGAGATTAAGTCTTGGGTCTAATTTTCCCTATTTAAACAGTAATTTAACATTACTAGGAGCACAGTAAATGCTCTTCAAACTCATTTATTTGAGAGGGCTTGGCCAGGATTGCTAGCTGCTTCTAACGAGCTTCAGAAGGACTGAATTAAAAATACAAGACTTCAAAAGGATCAAACAGCTACTAGAAACATTTAGGAGGAGAAAAGGGAGTAGTTAGCTGAAATATCTGCTTTGGAATTAAAAGGGTTCAATCAGGATTGATATTTATGCAACTGGAGTGATTCTTACCTTTTGCAACTGGCCATTGCAGTATATGACAGAGTGGAGGAGTCTGTACAATTTAGAATGTGTCACATCCCAGGTATTGGGCAGGGAATGCTGGCAACACTCCATAGCCAGCGAAGCCTAAAGCAGAGATTGGCAGCTGGATATTCCCTGGCCAGGAAAGGGCTGGAGCTGTGTGCAAACCAGGCAGGACACTATGATTTCAGAGGGAGTAGACTAACTTCAATACAACATTTCTCTTCCAGAAAACAAGTTGTTATTGTCAGGACCACCCAGAACAGCTCTTCTGTAGAGCTATCAAAGAATACATCGAAGATGAAGATTTCTATTACTGCCAACAATATCCAAAATTGGGTAGGCAGCTGAAAATAAAGGGGGCAGGACCCTAAAAATTGACCTGCCAAATATTTGAATTACTGAGCTGAAAGTTATCACTGGACATGCCAGGGCCCCTTCCACTGCCATTCCTCCATGACTCAGTTAATAGACATGCTCACTGACACATTATGCTCCACTGAGCATAATGGGGGACTGGTTTCATTAGCATTTTGAATGAATTAAGATAAGGAAAAATCCCTTAAAAGAACTAAAACAGAACCTTTAAGGCATTCCCCTACTTTCAGTGTTTATTGACATTCATGAAGAATTCACAGAAACTCTACATTTGTTCAAACTGGAGCTCTCTCCAAGCTCACCCTGCCTTGAGAGACAGTCTTAATTCTTTAATTTGGATTCCCCCACATGCTGATCCAGTAGCTGCAAAGCAGAGCACATTAGCAGTGTTGCTTACTAAAGCTCTCCCACATGGCCTTGAGGTCACAGGACAGCTTTCTCCTTTTTGTACATTAGTTTGCAAAAGAGCTGCAAAACACTCGGGTTCAGTCTGGACCTCTCCCAGCCCCACTGCACAATAGCCACATACATATTTGCAACCTTTTCTTTGTTGCAAGTACTTTAAACACATAAATTATAAGATATTCTTTAGTAAATACTAATTTTTCCCCTGAGCTTTAGTAATCAAGACAGATTCACAGAACCACAGAACAGTTTGAGTTGGAAGGGACCTTAAAGAGCATCTTGTTCCAACCTCCTCTCATGGGCAGGGACATCTTCCACTTGGACCAGGTTACTCCAAGCCCCATCCAACCTGGCCATTTCAACTTGAAAATAGCCTATAAAATTAAGGTTTTAGCAAAACCCACTTAAATAACTGGGCTACAACTCTGGAAAATATTATTTATCTATCTTAAGAGACCTGAGTAAAGGATTAACTGCCTTAGTGTTTGCAGTGACCACGGGGTAGCTGATCACTATCACAGAATCAAGAAATACTCAGATACACAGTGAAATGATCCAGTATTTAAACACTCCTCTGTTCATATGTCTACAGCAAAAAATCACTGTGAATCAAAATAGGAAATGACAGTCTTGACGGCTGAGATGGCCCTGATGGTATTTAACTTGACAGACTCTTTCCCCTAGAGTGTTTTGAATGCCTTGCAGCTTTCCTCCTTCTAGACACATGGGAGGGAAACAAACAAACAAACAAACAAAACCAAACAAATTAACCAACCCCAACCCACATAGTATTCAAATCAGAAAGGCAGATTCAATCCAGAATGAATTATGACAAATCCATGCCCAATGAGCCTGCTATCTGTTCCTTCTAGACTCCATCCCTCTCCTCTGCCTGCACACAGCACTGCATTGGTCCAGCTCCCCAAGGAGGAACTTGGCAACACTTTGATATAAGGCTGAAATAACAGGGGTGGGTATTGGTTTTTTGGTTTGCTGTTTCTTTTTTTTTAAATAGAATAGATTGCTAGTGTCACATAAGTGTAAATTCAGTGACTTAATCATCCTTCTGGGGAGAAAAATGAACCAAATTTTAAAAATGGACAAGTGTTTGAACATCTTGCATTTGATTAACAATGGACAAAACCTTCATTGGGATACAAAATGCAAAACCCAGTCTCCCTGAAGCCACTGGGAAAGGCTTCAGAAGAAGAGGTAAAAAGCCTCATCTGCAGGCACTGCCACCTCCTGTGAGCAGGGTGTGCTGTGCCATCACAGCCATCAATAAGGAAATACAGCACACAGCCAGCTTCTGAGTTCAACACACCCGGTGTAAAAACTAGGAAAAATTGAACAGGATTTGCCTTTATGGGAAAAGAGGAGCAAGCCAGTTAATTTTGAAAATACCGATAATTTAAGCCATGGGTTATAATGGAGATTTTTCAATAACAGATAGGCAGGCACCAAAAATGTTTTTTCAGAGAAAAGCCCCAGAAGTAGTTTAAATAGATAAGACTTTCTCATTAGCAGATTTAATATCACAGCTTTTTGTTGCTCTAACAGGATTTGTAAGGAACTCTAGTTTCACCTTTCAGAAGATGGCTTTGGAAGTATAAAGTATTGATATTCTATTGTTGTAGAAACTACTGCTGAGAAAGCAAACACACACCCCAAAGGGAGGAGCACTGACCCGAAGTGGCAATTCCCACAATTTCCCATGATCCTCATCCACTCAGACGTACAGATTTCTCTCCTAAAGGGTAAGAGACTGGGAGCACGGTACAATGAAGAGCAACAAAATTTACTGTGCTGTAAATATCCATAGGTTCCTGAGAGTAGCAAGCTCTGGAAATGGCCTCAAATGAATATTGTGCTCTATTTTACTCAGGCTACTATTTAGCAGATTTTGCAACAATATTCTCTGAGCTGGAGCTATGTGAAAGTGGTCTCAGTGCCATCAGTTGAGTAGCTCCCTCCATATATTCTGTTATGTCCAAATAGTGCAGTTAAATAAATAAAAACTTTCCTCCTGCAGATCAAGCACAAATGTGGGAGAAGATTTCAGTGAAAACCTACAATTATAGACTGAAACAAAGGCAGCACAGTTCCTGCAACGAGTGAAAACAGAGGAGTTACAGTCAGGACAGAATTTTGTACAAAGTTCAGCAGGGCTGCTTGTTGGGGACTAGCCAACTCCCATGAGGTAATGGTTACAAAAAAAATTAATTTCATTAAATTCTGGGACCTCTATAAGTGGCAAGGGACACAAAAGCCTACTGAGAACAAGCAGGTCAACCTCTTAACAGGCGTGCATTCCTCTCTCATGTTTCAGCTCGGAGCACCAGCCAGTGTTAAGCAGTATTTCGAGGTATCATCTTTTTAATATTATATATACATATATATATATATATATGAATTTATAACTTGATCTGCATTTTACTAAAAACAAGGTTGAAAACCACAGCTTTACATCAAGAGGAGAGTGATGAGTCAATGAACCATCTCTCCTGTATTTCCCAAAGTGGCCACACAGGCTGCAACAGAAGCCTCACTTCAAACCAGCAGATTGCAGCACAAGAGCTATTTCCTTAGACCCATCCCAATGCACAGAATGAGCAGCTCTGTTCTGGCTCTTAGTTCAGGAAAACACACAAAATGATGCTACATCATGGTGTTCATCATCATTCCAGGTTTGACAGAGGAGTCCAGTATTTTACTGGGGAGATACATTTACTTTACCCTCTGGAATACATGAAACTTCCAGTGAGGGCAGTTGTAGAGCACTTTTCTTTATATGCCAAAAAGCCTGTCCTTAGGGCCCCAACATCACTGGGCTCTGGTTTTAGTACTCATTATGGTCTCATTTCAAATTTTTCACTTAAATATTATTTTTAGTCCTCATCTTTATTAATTCTATTTCTAGCTCATCATCTTAAGGAGTGTCCTAAGAACTCAAAAGACCAAAGTACAGCTTTATTTTGAGCCTTCTATTCTGAGCCTTATAAAAAGGAAGAGCGAAGATGAATAAGCAAAACAGAGAGCAAGACTGAAACAAATTTGAATTGGTAAAAATATCCCTTCTTCAGTGGGTATGTATTAGCAGTCAATAGTAACTAGTGATTTCATTTTCTAATGCATGCTCCAACAAACTCAGTTCTGTTAAAAAGAGTACTTAGCTGAAGCAAAAACATTTTGTGGCAACTTACTGGCTTTGCTGAATTATTTTTTTTTTCCTCCTGTTCCCAAAATACAGTAGTGAGGATTAATCCTGACTTCTAAATTCCCATGAAAAACCTGTCAGGTTTTCTACCAGGTTGCTTGATAACATCAAAAGAAAATGCCAATAACCAGAGAGCTGCAAAAGCCCTGGAAATTGGTTTTACTCCGTTTGCTGCTCACTGTTGCACAGCCAAAAATAAGAAAGCTGTAGTCTTGATCCACAGATAAAGCCCAAGATTCATCCATGTTTTCCTGGGTTTCCAGACACTCCTTCGATGGAAATGGAGCCTAAAGCCCATTGCAAGTAAACCACCGAGGCTCCAGCTCCCTGCTCTAGCTCATGAATTGCCCCTCAGCTAGGTTTCCAAATAAGCTCAGATATTTTTATTTATATTTAATTTTCTAAAATATAACTAAGGGGATATGTAAGAAACCCAGTACTTTAGACAAAGAGGGGGTCAGGAGAAAGGCACTCACTAGGGATTTAGCTTTCCACAGTTCTGACAAATGAATGTTTTGATTTGCATCTTTAGAAATTTGTAACATAATTTTTTTTTTTTGCTATCATAACAGCAGAGAAATATCCTTGCAAGACTAGATTCTGTTCTAAAAGTTCTGCATTAAAATAATACAATGTGAATTCTAAATGTTTCCATGCTAGCATGCAAGACAGCATTGTCTTCCTGAATTTATTGTCATTAGAAGTCATGATTATTATGGCTGTGTCATTAACTACTTTTCAGCTCTGTCTCTGGTTAATTGTTTGCTCCACAACAATCTTTTTCTCATTCATTAATTGTTTATGAGGCTTTTAACCAGCTTCTTGTTTATTGAGATCTGATTTACTCGATTATATTCTCATCCATTCTTAAACTGGAACAACATTCCTCACGGCTGTTACCAGGTTCTGGCCATTAACAATTGCTGTGACATTGCTTCTTCTGGATACATTTTCTGTCGAGTTATTGCTTTACAAAGATTTGTTTCCTGCAAATTGTCTGTGGCAGATTTGTATTTTCCTCTCTGAAATGTATAGATACCAGAGTGCTTGCAGAGAGCTTAGAAGCATATGAAACAATGCAAATGAAGACCGGAATTAAATGCTTTGCTGTTTATGATACATGTGTTGGCCTCAATTTGGCTCACAGCTGGACAGATGTAAAATTAGTGCTGGACAAAATTGATGTTTTGAGGGCAATCACAGGAACAATAAAAGTCAGTTCAAGTTCAATGTTAGCAGAACATTCAAGTTTTCAGAACAGTTATACATTTTAGGTCCACATGACTTGATTGCCAAAAACAATCTTATTATTACAACTTATTCCGCTTTAGAAAACATAAAGCTAAATGTTGAAATAAAATGTTTCCGATTTTTTCTATTTTCACAGTTTTCTCTATATGTAGGGGGCTATGCTGCCTTTCTTGGTAGGGGCATATCCTGCACAGTGTCAGGGCATGATGGGTTTGTGCTGAAAGGTGGATCACTGAGTAGCTGCTCCTTCCAGAGAGGTGCAGTAGGAAGTGAAGCAATTTCCAGGCATAGGCAGATTACAAAGCAGTCCATGTATATTTTTAGAGAAGCATGGTATTATGAAGACACGAAGTCACTCTCTCTGAATTCTCACAACAAATGGCTTACCTGTGCTGTCAAACTGTACTTCTTTACATAGACTCAAACAGGGAAAAACCACCACACAGGTACAGATTCCACATCTATTGAGGCAATGTCTCCTGTCTAGCAAGCAAGATAACTCCACTAGAACAAAGCACCTTCGTGTTGACAGAGGTGCATCCACGCTCGTATCTCTGGCTACAGATTGATACCTGTATAGCAGAGTTTTTGGTATGGTCTCTAGAAGAAAAAAAAAAAAAAAAAAAAAAAAAAAAAAAAAATTCAGGTGAGCAAATATGAAGTTTCTTGCTTGAGATCTAACACCCGAAAACCACAGGTGAGTTACAACGCAGTGTTACACTTCCATACACCACTGTAACCGAGCCAACAGCTCCTCAGGGACAGTGCATCCCCCCTTGCTAAATCCCACTGGGATCACTCTTGTTCCCAGGCAGGGCTATGGAAATGAGTTAGCTACTGTGGTGGGTTGACCTTGGCTGGATGCCAGGTGCCCACCCAGCTACTCTGTCATGCCCCTTCCCAGTGGAATAGGGGAGACAGTAAGGTGGAAAAAAACAACTCGTGGGTTGGGATAAGGCAGTTTATTTAAAGCAAAAATTAAAGCAAACCTTGCGCGCGCAGAGGCAAAAGACAGCAGGGTTTGTTCTCTACTTCCATGAGCAGCCATGGTCGGCCCCTCCTGAGGAGCAGGGCTTGAGTACACAGGACAGTCCCTCAGCAGGCAGCCATTAGACAATGAATGCCCCTTTCCTGCTCCGGGCCTCAGCTTTTAGAGCTGAGCTGACCTCACATGGTCTGCAATGTCCCTTGGGTCATTTGGGGTCAGCTGGCCTACTTGGGTCCCCTCCCAGGATCTTGCCCTCAGCTAAGGAAGGAATGTCCCAGTGTTGGTGCTGTGCTCAGCAGTGGCCAAAGCACCAGTGTGGTATCAACATTATCAACACCCTTCCAGCTGCCAGTGCAAAGCACAGCACTGTGAGGGCTGCCATGGGGAAATGAACCCCAGCTCAGACAGACCCAATACAGCCACATTTATTCCCATTACTCATAAAGTCACAGAGTTCATTCAAACTGGAAGCAAACGTTAGAAAGAAAACAGATGAAGGAAAAGGCCTCCCCTTAGCAACTCAGCTCTCGCAGCAGCAGCTGCACTGATTCTTCCCCAGGCTCTCCCAGCTACCTGCTAAAGGTGCTTAGGAGCCTTGGCTGCCTTTGGGAGTGGTAGGTCTCTGCAGCTGAGTGCTGGCCTACAAATAGCACTTGTCATACCAGGACTCCCTCCTGCCCTTTCCCAGGAGAGAACCCAGTTCTTACCCAATCCTCCTTCTTCTCTACCTTGCATTTCCACTGCATTCTTCAGCCATTCAATACATTCCTCTTAACTCCCTGGTAGCAGTTCCTATTTCTAACATTTTCTAAGACTGTCATATAAATGTCATTTGCAGCATTAATTGCACTTGTGTCCCATTACATTCTTAGTGTTCATATTACAATGAATTTGGCTAGCAGCCACGGGTGGTATGTTAATAATACCACCACCAGATTAAGCATTTAGGGTGCTGCTTCCAGGGTGAAGGAGCTGAAGGAGGTGACATTTTGATATTTCAATTCCCTGAGTACAAAGCAGGCACCTTGTACCGGCTTCTGTTTTGTAAGATCTTACTGAAGTGCCACTCCCTATTTTGAACATAAAAACAATCAGTGGCAAAAGATCAATCTTCTCTCACTAAAATCACTGTAACAGTCCATGATTTTTATAATGCACAAAAACCTGGGAAGATCTCTTGTTGCAAAGCTTGAGAGATACAACATTCCTTAATGTTCAGAGAGAAGGCACTTACCAAAAGGAAAAGAGCTTCTCTTTTTTAAACACCAACCACCCTGTTTCCTGATGGAGATGCTCAGAGGCAAGGGTGCCCCTTACCCCAGTCCTTGCAGGTTGCCATCAGTAGTTCCTAGCCACAGGCTTACTGCAAAGCCTGACAACTGAGTTTGCTTTCTCTGGGTTTTTCCTGGCCTGCCTGGACCAGTATTTCAGTTTGTTTACCAGCATTTTCTTAATGACTAGGTGGCTTTTTATGCTTTGCTTAGCTTTGTATAATCATGTGGTGCAACCCTAACTTTGGTATGGACAGTGAGCAGTTATTCTGTGCAGGATGAACCATTAACAGCACCAGCCTAATGACATGGCACTGAGCAATGCTGGCAATGGGATATGCTGAGACCAGGAAAACGGGCAAGGATGCAGAGTAGACATAAATGAACAAGGTGAGAAGTGTGGCCTTAAAAGAGGGAATCAGGATGATGCTGGAGACCCCAGGGTTAGGAATAGCTCACCAATGGCCAGGTGCTGAGAGCTGAAGGAGTTCAAAGATGCAAAAACAATGGGAAACAATGACCACTCACGGGAGGACTGAGCAGGCAGTTCAGGGCAGCACTAAACTACCTGGGCTCTGGGCAGGAGGGAGCTGCCTTTTCTGGGTGGAGGTGACTGCAGGGCACCCTGCACAGGCACATGCTGCTGGGGCTCTGATTTGAAGACTGATAAACAAGGTGACTTCTTCTCCTCAACCCTCCCCTTCTGCTTTCCTGCTTTTCCTGTTTATGAACACAGAAATCCTTACTCTGTGATTAAATGACTGCCCAGGAAACATGGATATTTATGTGGTACTCTCATACATTCTGTTTGAATAGGCACAGTGCCAGCACACAGAGAATGTGGCTCCTATTTTCTGTTTAATGGCTGAGCTCTACGTGTCTTTGCCTGGGGCACTGAGACACCAAGCTTGCTCTGCCCCTGACTGCTTACACACATTCCAGTGAAAGCTTTCATGGTGGACACCCACTCTTTGATCCCTACGACTGATTTCTCACGGGATAGCCAACATGACACACTTTTTAGTTAGCAAAAGGTATTCCAGAAAGCCCCAAAGGTTCTTTTCTCAGACATTCTCTCCTAATTGTCTCTGCAGATAACATCCAGCAACAGCTACATATATCCTTGTATACATAGAATCTAAATATCCTGTTTTCTTCCATTTCCAACATTTTTCAGAAGTGTACTGAAGCCGAAAAAGATAATCAAGCTATCTTCTTGGGCTAATAGCATTTCTAGACCACTGAGTCTACCCAATCCTGCTGACTTCTTTGTGTAAGAATACACTATAGGGCAAAGAATCTGATGATTCTAGGGACTCTTTTGCTAACAAGCAATCCCTGAAAGTAGAGAAAAAGTTATGTTTACTTAATCTTTGCTCTGAGAAGCCAATGATGATATGAAAGAATTATTTAGTATCCCAAGAAAATCTGTCAAAAAAAATAATTTTTAGCTGAAATTTCTTATCTCACCTTTACTTTCAATTACTAATTTCCTTGGGGAAGCAAATGCCCTCACTAAAAAACATAAACCTCTTACAAAACATAAACGTTTTTGGATTTTTTAACAAAAAAACCTGAAAATATTTGTGTCCATATCTGTCGGTAACCTGTGAGTAAATGGATCCCTTTCTGTGAGAAAAAACTCTTGCACATAAACTTCTGCAGTGCTAGCATGCAGTTATTCAATTTGAGAAGAACCTTTACTGCCATAATCCTCTTCTTCACCCAGCCAGACCCCCCTTCCCTCCCTCACTCTAGCTGTTGCACTTCTCTGGCACACAGCCCCCAGCATCCCTTCCTTGCTTCTCAGAGCCCCTGTGGTGCTCAGCTCCCTGGCCTACAGCAAGAAGAGCTCCCCAAAACCAAAGCACTCACTCTGTTTATGCTACGTAAGCCTCTTCCTCTTGTCCATCTCATACTTGTAATTCATCTCCTTTTGCAGAAATACTGTCTAGAAAGGGATATAGATGCAGCTGTACCATAAAAGCTCTGCAGAATATTTCTGTTTCTAATTTACAAATACTGGTTTGAAATATACATGCAGAGCTCAACATTTAAACCTGTTTCCATTCTTCTTTCTTACTTTAATACTTCAGTTTACCTCCTGGGTTCTCCATTGTCCCTGAGAAGACAGAATAATTACTTCTTGACACTTCAAGAGGAGGAAACAAAAAAGAAAAACTGGATGGAGTTCAGAAAAGAGCAACAAAGAAATCAACTATGTATGATTTAACCAAACGCTGACAAAAGAGGGTGTTATTACTGGAAACAGCCAAAGGTTGTAAACACACCAAAGATGAAGTTGCAGAAGTTATATTTCCTGTGACTGCAAAGGCAGGGTGGAAATTCTTCCCAGCCAGCCAGAATCCAGAGAAAAGAAGTTTGTAGACAATTCTGTTTGGGGGAAACAAGAGTGTAGTCCTCTGCCCAGTAAAGCACTTCCCCCGGTGTGGAAAACTGACACCAGTAAAAGTGATCAGGAGTCGGAAAAGGGACCCGGATTTGGTAGCATCCAGAAGCCCTCACAGCCAGCCTGCAGTTCTGTGGTACAAGTTGCCTGAGTCTCTTCCTAACATCCTCCATGAATACACCAGAGTCACAACTTCAGCACTCTCTCAGCTGATCAGGAAGTTGCAAACTCACTACCCTCAGTTCCTCCCCCTCCCATCTCTGGGACACATTGGAGCCCAGTCTGTCCTTTCCTTCGGGCTAGAACTATTTCATGAATCAAGAATAAACAAGCTCCCCTGACTCGGGTATTATTCTGACTCAACTTTGTGCGACTGTTCAAAATTGCAGACAACCCTGTTATTTTATATTTATTTTCAAATCACTTGGAAATACAGAATTTCCTCTCAAGTCTTTTAAGGTACAAGACCCACACCTGTTAACCCAAGCTTCACCTCCATGCTCCCTTCTTGCTTGTGTTTCCCAGCTGTGCTGCACTAGATACCCCAACCTGACCCGACTCAGGAACAACATGCCCCTATTGATCTCCTACACACTAAACCCCAGAGCTCTAAGGATCTCACACTCCTAATTTTGTTGTTGTCATTAATCTGGCCCATAAATCTCTAAAAAGGAATTTTTACAAAGCAGAAATCAATCTTGAGGAAAAGTTAGAGAACAAATGTCAACACTTAAATGAGTACTAGGAATTGATTAACTTCACTGAGTGCTAATAAAAGAAAGATCTTATACCCCATAAAACAGAATCCATACCCCAACAAGTTCTTAGGAGCCTTGCCAGGTGTGAATCAATAATTACCTTGCAGAATAACACTAGAGCTGATATTGTTTAAAATATAACCAGAAGAACATCAGATTGGTAAAGAGAGTCCATTACTTCTGCAAAAAGTATTAACCAAGTCCTGTGCCCATTTTTCAGTGTGTGCTTTAGAAATAAAAAAAAAAAAAAAAAAAAAAAAGTATGTGCATGAAAAATTAAAACCTTTGGAAATCATCATAGTGAAACTTCTGAGAAGCTCAGGCTACTTTGGCTTATTCAAGAAAGGTTACAGAGATTACTTGATTATGGTTTACAACAGCTTACAACACATTATGACAGGTTCCATGGGAAAATAACTTAAGATTTTAGGTAGCTTTCCATTCAAAAATAGCAGAAAAAGTTGCAGCTGTTGGAGGCTGAAAGTAATTGCAAAGGAGGAACTTTTTTTAAATAAGGATTAGAAGTAAACAGTAGAAAAACCACCTCATGTAGGTGTTCTGATTCTTTGTTATTTAGAGGATTCAAAATAGCATCCAATGTCTATATTATGAGACACTTTTAACACAGAAGTTACATTTTTAGTTTCACATTAGCTGCATAAAAGTACCCGATCTACTTAAAACAGTAAATCATAGCAGCCCTCATGCCTACTTAAGGTGCACCTGTGCATCACTTCTGAGTTGCCATCAGGGAGAAACAAACTGAACCTTGGTGGTCTCACTGTCGGCGGCTTCCATCAAGAACTTATGTCATATATCCTAATTCACTAGGTCAGTAAAAGTTTCAAATACTATAAACAACCTCTTCGTCTCCTCAGGGTCTGCAGTTTCTGGCAGTACAACTGCATTCCTGGAAGGAAAGGAGACACTAACACACAGCAGTGAGCTCTGTAAGCAGAGTCACAGATGCTCCTCGCACGCTCAGGTCCCACCGGTCCCTCAACTTCCACAGAACTAAACTGGAAATCCACGCCCTTGCCTAAATTGAGCTCACGATGGCGCTGCTCTTCACCGGAGCACCAGGAAGAGGACTCACCTTTAGCTCCCCTGGTGGCAAAGCAGCAGTAGCAGGAACTGCAGCGAAGCAAACCTAAACTTTACAGCCAGGTGAAAATGTACACAGTTGCCATAGAGCTTTGCCTTTTTGTCTGCGGCTCCTGGGCTACGTTCCAAAGCTTTGCCTGAGCTAAAAGTACCCAAA
Organism: Lepidothrix coronata; assembly: GCF_001604755.1. Classification (NCBI taxonomy): domain Eukaryota; kingdom Metazoa; phylum Chordata; class Aves; order Passeriformes; family Pipridae; genus Lepidothrix; species Lepidothrix coronata. The sequence goes on from NW_016690304.1 coordinate 1,101,337, forward strand.
GAGCCCACTGTTAGTATTTCCCCTTAGACAGGTGCTTTGTTCTTCCTGGGAAGGCCAGGGAAACCCAAATCAGGTGGACCATATCAAAATCATGGAGCGGTTTGGGTTTGAAGGGTCCTTCCAGATTATCTAAATCCAACCCCCTGCTGTGGGCAGGGACACCTTCCACTAGACCAGATTGCTCCAAACCCCATTCAACCTGAACGCTACCAGGGATGGGGCAGCCACAACTTTCTGGGCAACCTGTGCCAGGGCCTCACCAACCTCACAGGGAAGAATTTCTTCCCAATATCTTATCTAAATCTGCCTTCTTTCAGTTTAAAGCCATTTCCCTTTGTCTGGTCTCTGCAGGCATTTGCCCAAGGCCCTTCTCCAGCTCTCTTGGAGCCCCTTTAGGCACCAGAAGGGGCTCTAAGGTCTGCCTGGAGCCTTCTCTTCTCCAGATGAACACCTCCTGCTCTCCCAGCCTGTTTCTGTGGCAGACGTGCTGCAGCCCTCAAAGCATCTCTGTGGCCTTCTCTGGACTTTCTCCAACAGGCCCATAACCTTCCTGTGCTGAGGGCCCCAGAGCCAGAGGCAGCACTGCAGGTGGGGTCTCACCTGAGTGGAGTAGAGGGGGACAGTCCCCTACCTCACCCTGCTGCCTGCACTGTGGGGATGCAGCCTGGGCTGCAAGCATATCCATTCCTCCTTTCCTATTGTGTATCAATGCTACATTTCCTAGTGTTTTGGATAATCTGTTTCTGAAAGTTTTGGTATGCTTGATATCTTTCTAGTGCCTATTAACCTCTATCACTTCAGATTGTAAATTAAAGGTTTGATTTTCAGCCTGCTGCTTTAAGAGGATGAGAGAACATCAGCAAATGTCTCCCTGCAGACATTCACAAGTCTGAGGAGATGTTGTGACATGCTGTAGACTTATTAATTGTTCAATTAATAAAGAGGGTATTATATCTAGCCTGCTTAAGCTACATGTGTTCCTATGTCCAAGGGAGTCCTGTATTTGCAGCAGCCTGTCCCAGTAAAGGACACCGATCCCACGGCCCAGGGGCTGCTCCTTCCTTTCCCCACTGCCTTTCAGTTCCAGTGGGATGTGAAGCAGCATTCATCAGCAGTACCTCTGTTTGTACAACTTCCCTGAAAAAATGTTCTCCAGCCACATTCCCAGTTGGGATGAATGACTGATCTGACTCTCCTGGAGATATGCTATGTCCCTTGCCTACTTGCAAACTTTCTCATTAGGCTTGAATTTTACAGGAACACAGCTCAGAACATGTTCTGACTGCAATTTTTTTGACCAGAACTAATATTTCAAATAGTTGCTGCCTGTAATGTGCCATCTGCACTATCTTCAGGGTCACACTGCATTTTATCTACTCCCTTAGCAGATAGACGTAATTTACATAAGGAATTTATGAAATAAGCAGACTCAAATTCACATTTATATTCATACTCTTTAGAACACTTTTGCCACTAACATTTCATCTAACAGAAATTCAGTTTTCCCTCAGGAAAACAAATCTAAGGGTTTAAACACTGTTTAAGCTAATTATCAGAGCTCAACACTCACATGGGGTAAATCCATGTGGCAATTTACTGCAGCTGAACATCTGCCCATTTATCCGAATAAATGCTAGAGATATCTTTCTCATGTGTCTAAAACTTACTGAGAGGAGTAAACTAAGGGTTAAATGCAGCTGCAAAACCTGACAATGTGTTGCCATTGGTGAAACCTCATTAAAACTGCCAGAGAGCAAAACCTCCCTGACTTAGAGTTTCAAGAACCCTTGAAACAGAAGTGGAAAATCAGCTTACCAAATCAGCCAGATAAGGATAATTTTTGTTGTTAGGGTATAATAGAAGATGTAATATCATTATTACTGTTGTAGAAAGATAAAGGAAGAAATGTATATTTAGAATTACAGCAGCAATAGAAATGCTCAAGTGTGAAAGATATCAAGGGTCATCTTTGGTTCAGGAGCTTGTCCAGATATGGATTAGTTGCAAACTACTTTTCTCTGGCAGCAGAAGCAAAGACCTGGATGTTCTTCCCAGTTAAAGCATGTCTGCATGTGTGAAGGTACATGGGTGGGTATAAAGGAACTGATGTTTCAGCTTTAGTTCAGTTTCAAATATGATTCATCAATTTAATATTCTTCCACTTTGTCCATAGCTTCTGATGATTCACAGTTTTAGAAGACCAGATTAAATTTTGGCTGCACATTCAGTACCACAAAATCCATAAGTCCTTTAGGATTTTCTGTTGTTACTTTACCACTGAACATGCTGCTTCTGAACACAGAAGTTCCCATCCAGTTTGGATTTATCAGAGTCGGCACAAAACTCCTTATTTCAGTTAATAAAGTGCATTGAATAAGATGGCTGAACACATACAAACTTCTTCCAAAAAATCTCCCTGCAAATTGTTTTTTAAGGATGCGTTCTTTTATTTTTACACTGACACCTCTGAAACAAGCAACAGCCTGTCCAAAATATTGAAAACACCTTGTGAGCAACAAGAAGTGAAGCAGACACTATTCTTAACAGTAGAGATCAAAACATTTCCATAGGGTGAATGTTACAAGATCTATGGAGTTCAAATACATAACCAGAAGTGCCTGCAGAAGGCAAAAAATTAAGTTAGTATTCTAGAGAAAACCGTAAAGAAGTACAAAAAACCATTGCTCTAAGCTGCAAAATCATCAGTAGGCATGCACTAGGGTTTGGGCTTTGCTTCCACTGGGGAAAAAAGGCCAAGGGAGCCTGCTTTGCCTATGTTTATAATCTAGTTTTAGTATAGAGAGGGAAAGTGGGCTTCAGGGACTGCTTCCTCCTAGAAGCATTTAAATTAGGAGCAGGTAAATACAACATCAGCACTCACAGCTGTATCAGAGTTCCTGGAAATGACAGAAATGAGGACAGTCTGATGTTAAGGCAGTAAAAAAGCTTAGCCTCGCTGCTTCATGCTTATCACAGGGTGCCCCAACATGACACAGCTAAGGAGCTGGATACCAGTTGCCATGCTTAGTTTGAAATGACATCAACTGCTGCAGTGTGTGGAGCAGAATGTTTAAACAAAACGCCCACGCCAGGCAGCAGGGGCTGGGTTCACTGTCACGGCTGAGGATGCTTTCAGCACTGCATGGCTGTGTTCAGTAGAGAAACACAGGCCCTGCCAAGCCAAGGGAGACACCTGAGCTGGGGCAGGTGAAGCGAGTGCCCTGCCCCGAGGCCCACTCAGGTGCCAATCTACCCCCACTGCACACGTGCACCGTTAGCCATGACGCTCTGACACCACAAGCAGCCCTGGCACAGAAGGAATGAGGCTGATGTGCCCTGGACGCCACAAACCACAACATTCCATGTCATATTCAAAAGCAGAAAGCAGGACTTTATTCCCAGTACGACCATAGAGTAAAGGGGCCAAGTCAGCCCTCAAGGGACCATGTCTTAACTCTGCCCGTTCGTGGCACAACCCCCAAAGCCCAGCAGCAGCCACATCCCCAAGCACGAAGCAGACAGAGGGCAGAGAGAGAGGTGCTTTGCACTGCTCTGTCAAGGGCAGCCCTGCCAAAAAGGAGTTTCTCTAAAATCTGACACTACAGGGAGTGCTCTGCTCCAGGGTACCTAGGAAGGTTTCAGCAGTGCTTGGGAATGAGGGGTGGGTCAATGCCCCATGTTGCTCTTGGCCAGCAAGAGCAGCACACCTGCTAGAGTCCAGATGTGCCTAGAAAAAGACCACAAAGATTGTTTCCATCTCCCTGCAAAGCATCACCATGCCCGATGGCTGAACTCACCTTTCTGCCCTGAACACAAGTTGCTAAATCCTTTACTTTTCTGGAAATAGATGAGTAGGAAGAAACTCCTTAAAATCAAGAGCATCTTAGTGATGTAACACCGCTGTAAAGGACACTTAAAAATACAAGCAAATGTGTTGTCTTAATTAAAATCTCATACACGTGAAGATGGGAACAATTGTTGGATATATTAGGTTTTGAAACCATCAGTTTTACGAGGGAGCACAAAACTACTCTGTATGCTTTACCTTTCCCAGTTTCATGACCTCTCTTCTAATCTCATGGCAAACAGCTCAAAGGAGGTTACTTTCCTAATGCTCTACCTGTTCTCCCTTCATTCCTAATCCCTAAATTTAGCAGCCAAACAAGTTTAAACAATTGCATTACAATACTGAACTTGCTCCAATTTTTTTTTTTTTGTAAGATAATTTGTTACTGTGACAGGAGCATAAGAGATGAAATTTTGCTCCTGGTTAAGATCGTAGAGACACCGTTCGTGTTCAGAGTTATCAGATACTATTTTCACATATTACACAATGTTACTACATTGCTCAGAAGCTACATAAACTACATAAGCTCATTACTACAAAAGCTCAGAAGTTTTGTATATTATCAGATATTTCCCTTTTCTTTTCTGGCACAAAATTATCAAAAATGTTCAGATCTTTAAATAACATAAGCATTCAGTGTGAAGTGTAAGACTGACTGGGAACTGAGAGAGTTCAGTGCAGCATAATGTGGGTAATAATTGGCTTTATGGAGGTGGAAAAACAAGCTTATTGTTAAGGGATTTTAACACTGGCACATACTTAGCAAGCAAATACAAATTCATGCACATTGTTAATTTGTCTGCCTCACCAATTGCTCCATGTTATTAAATCTTTCCCATTAAACAGACCCTGGCAGGTTTCTGAAAGCACTTCCTTCCAAGGAAATTGTTATTAGATGGATATTCTTGAAAAGGTTTCAGCAGCATCTCAGCAACATTGGCAGTTTCAGAATATTTATGAGCCTGTAACAACTCAGTGTTGGACGCAGCTCCAGATGCAATCAACATCCTCGGAACAGAAATTAAAATTGCATAAGGTACAACTGCAATGCTTAAGTGAAACAATGACATATACAGCTACTTCTGAAAAATCCCTTTTTCCTTCAGACACTCCTCTTCATGGAAGAACTTCACTGAATGGGAAGCAGGGTGACTTTATAGCAAAGCATCGTTTGGTCACTGATTTTTATATTTTTCTTTTTGGCCACCACACTGTGCAGTTTGTTTGTACTTTGCTTAATGGTGGCTTTTCCTCCTTCCTTTCCTAGATTTGAAAGGTCATGCACCTCAGTCATCATGTCCCAGCTTTTTCCCCTGTTCTCTTTAGGTTTGGTTTTGCTACTACTTTTTAAAATTACATTTAATTATTTGGCCACAAGCCCTAAGTTCACTGACTAGACACCTCGTAGTCCTTTCCATATGTATTTTTCTATGAATCCACAAATTTATTACAGATATTAAGACTCTAAAAGTCAAATAATGAAATAAGCAGACAGGTCTCAGTATCTGATCAGAAGGTTTTGTGTGGTTATTGCCTTTGCTCACTACTGCAGCTGATTTATGACTATGTATTCAGACTGTGAGATGCTTTATGAAATTAGCTTTATCTTTGTGTTATCATGCACACCCTCTCATTTGTACACAAAGCATCTCCAAAATATTTTTCATTAGTTCCTCACAGCTCGTTATTTCCTGAATGATTAATGACAGCTACATAAATAGGGTGTTTTCCCCCAGAAATATGTGCTTTAGTTTGCTGTCTTACTGTCAAAAGACTATTGGCTTTAAAACATATCTTTTATGTAATCAAACAAAGGTGATACTCAGTATATTTTCATATAATTCTTAAGTGTTCTGAATCTAAGGAAGGGCTGAAGGGCTGTACTAACCCATCTTTCAAAGGAAATGACAAACAACAAAATTCAAGGAAAAAAAAAGGCAAAAGCTGTGATAGACAATGAGTAACAGGAGCAGCTGCTTCCTTGGCTATATTCTGTCCATTTGTTGTCTTACACATGTCGAAGGACTTATGGAAGGAGAAGCAGTTTTGCCCAAATGCCAGTAATACCTTTCCAAAATTAATGTCCTTTTTAAAGGCAAAAAATTAATTTAAATATTCAGATTTCATTTATTGCTAGTTCCAGGTATGAATCAAGGAAGGTGCTTCAAGACCACGCCACCTCTCAGGCAAACCTTTGTCAGTAAGGGCTCGAGCCCTGGAGGGAACAGTTCTAAGGAAAGGAAAAGTAAACATTATCTACATCTCTCAAGCTGATTCTTCCTGACCCAGGTAACTTGGGCAAGGGACTGAGTAGAAATCCACCACAGTCTTGCACCTCCACTACAAATTTCAATATATACCTATGTAGTATAGCAGCTTACAAGTGACAAGGTTGACAGTAACACTTCATGCCGTGGATAGAAATAGAAAATAATGGGGGAAAAAACCCACAAAGAAGATAACTGTGGAGAAAAAATAGACATTTCAGAATTAAAAACATATAAAGGAGAAGTTTTAGAACTGGTGTTACCCACTCAAATCCCAAAAGCTTGGCTGATACTTTCAGTGAAATTCATCATCCTAACAAATATTTTTCTAACATGATTTTTGCTATGATTTTCTGATGCACCTAGGAAATATACCATGTTGGCTTTGTCTAGAGTAACAGAGAAGGAGGTAAAATTGGAAGACCCTCACTTAAAGACATGGATCACTTAAAAAAAAATCAAAACTACTGCCCTTTCCATGATATTTCACCAACGTCGCTTCAAATGTGGCAGCTGATGCCTTCTCCAGGCATACATTTTCCTTTTTATCCAAATTAACATTTGCAGATTAACCGTGACATGGATGCAAATATTTGAGTCGGTTGCTTGCAGCTCAGCTGAGGTCCCTCAGAGCTTATTCACTTAAGCCCAACCAGCACCCGAACTAACGACACACACCAGAGGCGCTTATCCACTGATTCCAGGAGAAATGGTATCGGACACCGGACAGGTGAAGAATTGTAACAACAAAACAAAGAGCCTCTTCTGACAGAGACGGCTGAAATTCCTCAGGCAAAGCAGCAGCAGCTTCCTTTGGAGAGGTGACAGGAAAAGAAAATGAATACGCAGCAATTAAAATGCCATTTCCCTGGAAGATCAATGGGCCATACAAATGCAGGAAAGCCGCAATGCTGCAACTGCAAGCAGTTTATTAGAAAAGGGTCAGCTTCCCTCTTTCATTTTTTAGCCTTCTGCTGGATAGAATCATAGAATCATAGAATCAGACGGGTTGGAAAGGACCTCTAAGATCATCAAGTCCAACCCTTGATCCACCACCACCACAGTTGCTAGACCATGGCACTAAGTGCCATGTCCAGCCTCATCTGAAAAATCTCCAGGGACAGAGAATCCACCACTTCCCTGGGCAGCCCATTCCAATGCCTGATTACCCTTTCTGTAAAGAATTTCTTTCTAATATCTAACCTATAATTCCTCAGGTTGCAGCCTCTGCCACCCTGTTAAGGGGGATCGTTTCAGCTGGGTCTCCTGTGGGAGCAGGGACTGCTGGTGTGTGCCATGGCATTCCATCAGCCTCCCGCAGGCTAAAGACCCCGCAGGCAAGGGCAGGAAGGGTGTTAATCACCCACAAGTATTGGCACATACAGTCATGTGCTCCAGTTCAAGAACTGGTCCCAACACCATGCTGGCAAGTGTGCTTTTCTCTCCACATACCCCAACATGCTTAAAGATTATTTTACTTTTAAACATGAGCCAAGGCCAAAGTTGATGATATATTTGCATAACATCTTTCATGCAAGGAATACATGTAACATATGAAAAACCAATCCAATTCAAAGCTTCCATTCCCCATAATTAAGTAGATTTAGTACATTAAGAAAAACCCTGAGACTTACAATAAATGCCATACAATCCATGCTTTTTTTCAGTGCTTTCTTTTCCTTTCTCAGTTGTTTTTCCTTTAAGGATTCTCAGGATGAGAGTTTGCCATAAGAGAGATTTTCAGTTCTGTGAAAAAAATCTGTCACTTCCAGATTTTGTTTGGTACACCCTGGAATATACTCATGCCATTTTTACAGAACACTAAACTTAAACCAGCAGAACAATCAGTAGGAAATACTTTGCTTGTTTCAACGAGAATGCTTTATTTCATTACTTTGGGAACAAATCAGTCTCTTGGTGGGTAAGAGTAATAATTACTATTTCATAATTTCACATAGAAGCCCAAAGAAAAGGAGAACAGTGGGTCAGGGTTTGCAGTGTTGACAGAGTGAAGGCTACTTTCTTTTCGAGGAGAAGGATTTTCAGCTGTTTTCCATCTACATGGTTTGGTTTTAGCTTCCTGGGGTGGCTTTTTAAAGGACACAAACTAATTAGGAACATCAGAGACCTCTTGAAATTGCCTTTGGACTTCAGTCAATGAGGAGCTATTATCTACAAGCTTTTCTGTTCCTTTTGAGCCAACAAGAACTTTGCTTTAACTTCACTAGTTCTCATCTAACAACGGAGCTGCTGGGACTGAATTTCAGGATGGGAAATAAAGAAAATAAGAGTTACAAATATGGTGCTTATTGACAAGGAAAATGAAAGAGTAGCAGCATGGTTTAGAACTCTGTATTTTATATATAAAATACCTATAAAATATTTTTGTGCTGGTTTGGTTTTTTTCTGAAGGACAAGGAAAAAGAAATTTTAAACAGATTGTATAATATAAAGTGTACATACTATTAACAACTGAACAGAGCCCAGGGGATAACAGCATATTTACAGGTGAATGGTAGAACTTATAAAGGTAAAATTAGCCCTTCACCTGCAGTGACCACCAGAAAAAAATACTTATCTTTTTATTTTTGAAATTGAGCATGTTCTGTACTAATTCCTTGATCTGTACCACGGGAGGAAAAATCCTCAGCCTTGACCAAACCATTAATCCTAATGGAGAAAGGTGAGATGGAACCAGGGAGCAGAGCTGGGACCTCTCTACCTGCGGGAGGAGCTGGCACAGACAGGAGCTCTAAGGGAGAGCAGCGGTGAGAAGCAGCAGAGTTTTACACTGAGGCTTTGGGAAGAGTCACAATGCAATCACGAGGCAAAGAGCCTGAAGAAAACACATCTGGAACTTGAGCCCAGTAATCCACCCCTGTGCTAACAGCAGCCTTTGGCTTTGCTGATTTGACAGAAAAGCAACATTAACAGTGACATTCACCTGCTTATTTTATCATGTTCTCTCATGCTCTGTTTGTAGGAGTTATTAGACTTCTGACTTTTTTAACATCAGCGAGATGTTTTGCGATCTCAGGACCTGTGTTAGCGTTGCAGAGAAGTGGGAATGCACATGGTGAAATCCCAGCATTCATGTCAGGGTGAGTTATCCTATTACCTTTACCAGGATCCAATCAGAGCAGATGTTAATATCCATGGAATGCATTAGGCTTCTAAATTTACCAGCCAGAAGATACGATCAAACCTGAGCCTGTGAAATTCGCCAACCTGGCCTGAAATTATCCTCCTGCCCCCCTTCCTACTGCTGGAATTTGCTGGGTTTTTCTTTCTAGCTCAAGCAGCAGAGTCTGTCATGTCCCATTCCCTTCGCCTTTCATGTGCAGACACAGAGCCTCAGACAGCTATGGGCCCTTGGGGAGAGACCTCCTCTGAAGGGAAAAGCTCAAGGCAGAGCACTGAATTTCTCCTTTCAAACACAAAACAAGAGAGGAACAGATTCCTTTCCTCTGGGTAATGTCAGGCTGCAGAGTTTCTTTGACTGTATTTACAATACATGCATGTAAATAACAATGTTCAACCCTGTTTTCACTTTGCAAGAGGTGAGCTAAATAAGACTGCAGAAGCCTTAATTGGGGTACTAAAACAAAATTTTTAGCACATCTCTTTCATGAGTTTTCCACTATCTCAGGGGGTTACCTGCTTCCCTTTGGGCATCTCACAGACTTAGGGATGTCATTGTGGAAATAGCACATCGTGTGCACTCACCCCTGGGGGCAGGTGAGACCCACTCAAACCTTCATGCCGGCAAGGAAGACGTTTGAAAATTTATACTTTTGAGAACGGAAAATTGGAGAGAAAATGCTTCACTCCTAGGAGATAAGGCTTAGATATTTGGTGGCATAACAAACTCCAGATTTGCAATTGCCTACAGAGACTTTAAGTTGGAAAAGACACTAATTTTTCAGTTTAATGGGCAAGAAAAAGAAAAACAAACTGAAATCCAAACCAAGAATGGAGGCAAAGGAGGAAATCATGCATGAACTGCTTCAAACAAAGCAAGCCATGTGCTTACAATGTCCAGTGCTGGACTGCCACAGGGAATTCATTTAGGTAAGTCTGACAAAGAAGCAAACATTTCCCATGTGAAGTTCTATCCATGTGACTTCTTCCAATATGGGAATTAATTAACAGTTGTCAAATTATCCTGCATTTCCAGCAGTAAATCCTTCCTCCACAGTTAATGGCTCAAAGTAAAAGAGTGCATATGCTCAGCCAGAGACGCTTCAGAGAGACTGACTTCCTACCAAATTATTGCTCCAGAACTCATCTTCATCTATGCTTCCATTCCACTGGCAGCATTCTCCCAGTGCACAATGCTATTAAAAATAATGGTTTAGTGCATCAATAATAGATTAAAGACGGCCTCCTCAACATGGCTGTGGCGGCAGCATAATAAAATCCATCATTCTTTGAACATTTACAGCCATACATCTTACAGTTAATGATGTGGCACAACTCCATCACCAAGACATGAGGGAAACAGAAGTTGAAAGCAAAGAGCCATAAAAGCTTGAAATTGAGCCCAGGAAAAGTGCAAAGAATTCTAAAGAGTAAGGCTGCTTAACTCCACACCCAAGCAGGGAACAGGCTGTTCACAGGATACCCAAGTCTGTCACAAGAGATGCCCTAACACCGATGCAAGAAATTTGGACTCGATGTTCACTTTAAAATCTGTTTGGTAGCTTAACAGTATCTAAGGACCTGCATCATGGAGATGACAGGGCTTACATCCCTAAGTTTCACCATCAAAAAAATGAACCAGTGAGACTCAGTCACATATTTTGGCTTTCTAAATTGTCAGTGGAGAGGTACAGGAGCCTCCAGAAAGCCACCTATCTCTGACTCCCATGTTGGTGGAATGACTCATTGGAATATTACTCTCTCAGATTCAAAGAGATTACTCAGTGTCACCAGAGAACCATTAATGCGTTATTTTATGACTAATAAACATCCACTTCCCATCTGTGCACAATAAGTGAAAACTTTAAATGATGTTTAAAAGCACACGGTTCTTTAACTTGCCCACAAAACGGACATTTTTCCAGATCTGTTCATTAAGTTATGATTACACAGAGTAAACAGTTATTCCTAGTAAACCTACATGACACCTTTTCACTTTCTCCTCTGGTAATATTTTCTGTCATTTTTATTAAGTCAATTGACAGAATATCAGCACAGAGAAGGTGTAGCTCAGTCACTTTTTCTAGAAAAATAACACAAAATTTCCTTCTCTCTTTTTGTTGTCTGTAACAGCGGGAGTTGTGATACAAAGAAGAAAACTTCAACCCTGGCTCTGTACTGTTTGAAAAGCTGGAACTGCTGAGTCAACCCATGCAGAGCCATTGTGATGGAGCTCTCCAGGGACACCACATGTGCTCAGTAAAGCCAGAGGCACAGGCTGCTGCCACCTCCAGAAAACAGGATGCAAGACCATATCTTCATCCTCCAACTTCACTCACTGTTTTTAACAGATAAGCACACAAGAAACAATAAAAAACTAGTCTGCAAACATGACTGGTTTGAATTACTACCAGAAAAAAAAAAAAGACAATCATTATAGGACCTGCTCTTCATATAAAACAATTAACTTGGGATGCAGGTAGGTCACTGTTTACAAATTTGGACGCTGATTTTGGCTGTCAGTGTTGTTTATGCAAATGTCAGTAAAACATGCTAGAACTTAGAGCAGGCTGTGCAGCCACAAGGTCCTTTCCCTCCAATAATATCCTAACTTGCAGCATTTGCTGGGATCTCCTAAAGAGCCAGAATAATTACAAACAGACATGAAATAAGTATTTACACATTTCATGAAATAATTATTATTACATCTGTACTGCTGGAAAGTTTTGCAGAGATCAGCCACTGGAGCTGCTAATCAGAAGGCTACCTGGCTGGCTAGATGCTCGCTGAATCCTTTTTTTGAAACACTTCATTCTTTCTAGGGCTACAAAATGTGTTAAAATTCTCATAGGAACAGGATTTTTTGGAAAGATTTCTATTGCTCTGAAGAACCAGAACTAGGGAAGAACTTCTGTCTATCAGAGTTTGTTTTTCTGGTCTCAGGATTGTATGAGATTGCGAGTAAAAATAGGAGGAAGTGAAAAATAAATATGATATTTCAACCTTAGGTTTGATTTGAATTTTCTCTGTGGGTTTACAGAGCAATTTTCATGAGTCAGATCTCATTTGACTTACTAACACAGTTAGTACATCACGAGGTATTCCCTCGTGACATCAAGTTACGAATGAGTCCTTCCATGACTTCTATGTTCTACTTATGATTATTCAAAGCATCTGTGGTGTCCAACATCAAAACAAAGTCAAAATTGCATCTGACACTCAACCCAGCAGTTTGTGAAAGAAAGGCAGAATCTAATATTCAAGATCCCAAGGCAATGGGCAGAACCAGTGCTACCTTTGTAGCTTTAATGCCTCATTTAAAAACATCTTATCTTCTAAATTTTGCCATATTGCAAAGAAAACAATTTAATTTGCCTTCTGCTTTAAAATAATTATTTAATCGCTAATTAATGACTTAAAAATGCCTCTTGATTTGCTGAGAAACTTCTCATATGCTTCACAGTAGTCTACTCATAATATTCTGTCTTTGCTTGAGATCCATATCTATCCACTTGTTGTTGTGGATACATTCTGTTTAGTCACATACTCCACCATAACATTTTTTCTTTTTGTCCATGCTATAACTCTTTTTCCTGTCAATAAGGGTGCTTTGAGGAAGAAGCAAGAAGCTGTGGGAAAAGCCATGCCTCTGTTAAACCAACGAAGCTTTAGAGAGCTGAAGAACAAGACCAATAAGATAAACAGCTACGATATAAATCTCCTGGAAGCACTTACATTTTTCAACACTACACATACACAACACAGCCATCACGAATCAAGATTAATCCTATGACTTTTGGGATCACCTGAGCCTCCAGTCTATTCCTGAAGCCTTTCTCTCCAGCTGACTGCAAGGCCACCTTGGGTGAAATCCTGTGTTTATCTCCACAGACAGTGGAAATCTTGAGAATAGCAAAAATGCCTATTAAGGACAAAGTCAGGAGAAGGAAAGAATCTCCACAGCTCTGTAAACCCATAGAGAAAATTCAAATCAAACCTAAGTTTGAAATATCATATTTATTTTCCGCTTCCTCCTATTTTTACTCACAATCTCATACAATTTCCTCATGGTGAAATAAGCCAATAAGCAATTTCATAACAAGGTCAATGTGAAATCTCTCTAAGTTATCATAATGCAGGTCTAAATTCTACTGAGGTTTCTTCTTAGCTGCCCAGCCTGACAATTTCAAACACTCAAGGATCAGAGATAACACTGGGTAACAGAATAACTTTCAACTGATCCACGGAGTAAAAGTCAGTGGAGGCTTACTGCCTCCACATTTCATGATTGCTTAATGTGAAGGTCTTTCCAGTGGGAAACAAAATTATTTAGCACTTCTAAAGGCAAGAACTTGCCTGGAGAGAATTTGTAGCCATTCGTCTCTTTCTCCTTCTTTTTGTATTACCATATGATATTCACTAATTTGCCTTCCTGGGTAGTCTTCCACATGCAGCATACAGAACCTTAAACATTATAAAATCCTGAAAACTATTTCAGAATTTTGTACATTGCAAAATATTTCGACCTAAATTACATTCAAGATCTACAGAAAAAAGTCCTCTTTCCTCACCTAGAGCCTGCACTTGTCCAAACAAACATGCTGTAATCAAGTAGAGGCTTTTGAGGTCTGAAATGTTTGAATTTCCATCACATTAACACAGAGGTATATCCACCCATATAGTTCAAAAGTAATTGTTTCATTATTTTATGTCCCATATTGTGTATTTTGCTCCTTCACTCCAAATACTCATTTCTCCACTATTTGCAAAGTTTCTGTGTCCTTGTAAACTGTTATTTACATGAAGGCAGTAAAGGATCATTTCAATGAAATATTTTAGACAGCGTTAGGAATGAGGTAATAATTTTTTCCGTAAAGTATCAAAAATCATCAGTTTCTCAAAGTGTAATTTTACATTTTTTGTGAAAGATTTTCTCTCTAAGTGGAGCCAAGAACTTGACTGTGCTGCACAGCCTTTTGTTATCAATTTATAAGAGGCTGTTTGGATTTCAAAGCACCTGTTTAGTTTGTTAATAACTGTTTGGGCATAGGGGTTTATTGATTTATAAAGTCAAAGCCATTTTTCCTGTCTCTGATGTTTACAACAGTGAGCTGGAAAACAACGCTGGCTTTGCAAAAACAGCAGAAGTTTAGAGCAGCTGAAGTAAGATATTATTTTTTGGGAAGGGACAAGGGAAAAGAAGGAAACCTGTATCAGAGGAGAAACAAGAGCGCAGAGCTTAGGGAACATATGAGGATGTTTCAGTCAATATTTATCTCTCAGATCAATAAAACTTGATGTTCACCTCAGTGAAATCAATATCTGCTTAATTTACGTGTTGTTGCTTCTCAGCTCAGTCTACTTTTCCCTGTTTCCAGGATCTCATTTCAGTGCTTAAGATTTCAAACTCGGTCATCACCCAACCTGATCATTGCATTTCCAGAATTTTCACCATGGACTCAAACACACACACACAAAAAAAATAAAAATAAAAAATATGTTATTCCTTTCACTGAGCACTGGAGACAGACAGATTTTTCCATAAATCTCCATCTTTATCTAAGCCAGGGTAAAAGTAAGGGGGCCCAAGGAAGTGGTTGTACAGCCAAAAGTAGGGGCAGGAGGACTAGCAAAGATGTTGGCATCCTTACTGGCATCTCATCTGTGATGAAAAAAGTGTTTTATCTCTTAATGTTCTTCTTAACACCTGGTTTCTCCTGTGGGGACGGTCCTTATCAGATTGATTTTATAAGCTGGCAGTGTTGTCAGTGGTATCTACACTCAGTCTGACTCTTAAAGATCCTGAGCTCCACCACACCTGTTAACGATCCAACATAAAGCACTGGAAACTCTGGCTGCTTTCTCAGGTCAAGATTTCTGTACTACCCTGCAAGGAAATTTCAGCTGAATCCCTAAAGGGCTCTGCAGCAGCACAGCACTTAGCAAGCGCATGGAGATTACTCTTTCTGCTGGAATTTGAGCACCAATTACCAAAATTTGGCTAAAACTTCCTCTCCTCCTCCCCTCCACAGCTGGACCTGGGTGTTTTGCTAGCCCCTCTCACACCAACAAGCTCATGTTATCCTTTTACCTTCCTCTCTCCTTCTGCTTTTGCGCAAAATTGCACGAAACTATTTTCAGGTTTGCTAAACCAGAGGATGTTTTGGCTGCCAAGCTGCATCAAGAAAGCAAGCACTTTCATTTGGTTTTATCACAGAACTGACAATAACATTATTATGCATGCAAAGAACTCCTCGCTTGTTTATCTGCGACAACAGAGTGATACGTGCAAATATACACATGAAAGGCCCAAATAGCTGCCGATAGTCGAGAATATTATATCTTCAAAATGCAAACAGAATTATTTACTCATGTCAAGTGTAGAAATGCCTCTTGTTAATTTTCTGTTTTCCTATAACGAGCCCTACCAGGTTCAACCCTCTGTTTTCAGGGAAATAATCTAAGAAGTAAAGATTTGCTTTCTAAATACTTCACAGCCTTGATAACGAGAAGCCTCATACCGACTATACCTAAATAATAGGATTATTTACCATTTGTTGTGCTCTAAGTCTTATACACAAATTTCAAATATTTTAATATTTAAATATAATTCAAACTCTGAAACATTTTATCATCATATCCACTGCCAAAATAAAAGTTAGAACAAACTTAACTGATATTTAAATGGATATACCTTCAAATCATGGCCCAAAAGAATTGTTTCCTGTAGGGGATCTCAGAAACACACTGTCCTGTAACCAAAGTTTTGGCTTGGTTTGCTTTCAAGTTCCCAATTTTATCCATTTTATCACCCCCACGCCACCATTTTTATTTCCCCTTTCCATTTGACAATACCTCCTACTCACAGTGACTTACCTGTGTGTTACCAACACTAAAGTTTTAGAGTATTCTGGTAATGTATTATATTTTACAACTCAGTCCTACAGCAGATTAGGTCATTGTTCACATGGCAGAATAAATATACAACCTAAAATACTTTTGAGAACTCAACTGCATCTGGATTTCTCATGTAGATATTTCATCTCTCCATTTATATTCTCATTATCTCTCACTATCTCTTCTGTTGTCAACCCTTGCACCAGCCATCCTGGGGATGGATTGGGATAAAATATACTCAGGTAATTAGGGCTATCTTAAAATAATCATCACAGAAAAGTACATTTGCAATTTAAAAAAGCATGGGAAAAACCTTATAACCCGAACTTTAATCTTTTGCTGACCAAACCCAATCCATTCAGCTGTGCCCCAAACTCCACCACTTGTCCCCCAAGGACACCACTGGCCTCTAATGGAGGCAGCTTTCTGTGCTGGGGCTGAGGCCCCACACACTCCATGCTCTTCCCACCAGGACACCCTCAGCCCCATAGCATCCTCCCTTTTCAGGGACACCTCGGGGAAGGAGGAGGGCAGGAGTGTCCCAAAACAGACAAGACCAACACTATCAGAAGAAGCCCTGCCCTACAGAATGGAGAACACCTTCCCTACCCCTGCACATGCCAAAACCACACAAGCAAGGGAGGCGATTCATTCCCCCAGCCCGAACAGTGTCACAGATGTCCCTCCCAGGAGGGACAGAGGTGCCTCCCCAGCTGCAGGACACGTGTCAGGGGCTGTGCTTTGAGCCCCAGGGATGGCCGAGGCACCCACGCAGGCTGGACTTTGTGACGCAGGTGCCCCAGGATCCTCCCACTCCCTGTAGCATCTGGAATAACACCAGACCTGCTGCTCACCCATCAACCCTCCCCCAAGGGCTGATTCATCCATGCAGGAGGACTGATTGTCCCTGCCAAGAGAGTTGATGAGCTTCTAAACAATTCAGTACCTGGGGCAGGAGTCTTGGTCCTCCCTGGCAGCAGGGGAGGCACTGCAGCCTTCATCAGGGATTGGGAATGAAGAGCAGCACATCTGGCACAGATTCTCTCCAAGAAAGAGAGCCCAGTTAATGATGAACTCATTGCACACAGAAGTGCATTAAATGAGAGGAGCCTTCCCCCTGGACAAGGGCAATGGCCCAGCTCCTGTGGCACTCCGCTGCCATGCTTTGGCACCTCCACACAGGGACAAACCCCAGCTCCAACCAGGCTGCATAAATCACTGCCTGGGTGTGCCTGACCCTTTTTTCCATCTCTGAAGGGAGCCAAGAGAACAACCTTGGCAGTAGAGACTTTTAGTTAGCTACTGTGGGGTGAGCCAAATCTGGGACAGACTGTCAAAATGGCAAGCAATTCATTATTCATGCTCCAAGAATGTGATGCCAGAGTTGCAGGGCATGAAGTCTACACAGCACAGAGCTGGACTGCTTCCAGGAAAGTATTTTATCTTACTTTTTCTCTGGCTCCCCGTGTTAATTCTTCTGTCCTTCATCCCCACCCTTCCTAGTAGAACCATTTAATTGGGTGATTGGCAGAGTAGAGCTCCACAGGACACGATGAGACGATGTATCAGCTCTGCTGCCAAAAGGGTTTCACCCTCCTTCCTGATCTCTACTCCTGCATGATTGCTACTACTGCTACCTTCTGCTGGCTCTAGCTGGTAGCAAAGCCCTGCCTGGTTGCACTGACATAATGGAAAACAGCAATCAGGCAAAAGAGGAAACAAAAGGCAGATAATTTTCTGGTATGTCATTGAACTGGCTCGTGGCAGGGTGAAGGAGGCCTGGGGCCAAGTGCAAAGCAGGGGAAAGTAGTCAGGGGGAGATGGGAGGGGAGTTCAGCAAAGGGCAGGACACAGCTCCCCTCTCTCACTGGGAACAAGCCTTGGGATGAGCTCTGCTGCCTTTGCTGTCACCAGCCCAACGTACCCAGCCTGTGCCTAATTAGTAGCTTGACTGATTACTGTGTAGTTAATAGGTCTGGCAGGGGAAGAAAACCAAGAGCAGCAATGTACAGGCTCTACCAGGCCAGAGAGTCCATCACCTGGGGAGGCTGAGGCTCACGGCCCTGCTCCCCACCACGCAAACATACACCTAAAAAATTCCCAGCCAGCCCTCAGCATCCATCAGCTCACAGCTCTTCCTGCACAGTGATTTGTCATTAAACCTTGAGACAAGAGCAATCTGAAACTTTGCCCAATGTGACCTGGGAAATTTTAGAATGTCAGAAACTGAGTTCAGCCCATTTGGGTACTAGAGCAGCAGCTTAATGGAAAACACATCTTTTCTCTTCAGAGGGGTGTTGGGAACAGCTCTGTGTTCATGTTTCTCTTGGTGTGGGATTGGTCTTTCTTGGGAAACCTGGAAAAATCTGGGACTGATCTGACACAATGTAAAATTTTTCTGTAGATTTCTCATGTAATCATTTTCTTTTCCTTAACTTTCCCTAACTTTCTGTTCTTTCCTTCACTTGCAGTGTTTGTGAATACTTCTGTTTTCCTCACTCAATTAATGATCCCTTTTACTTTCTGTGCTGTTCTTTTTATTTCTCCCTGCTGAACACAAGGAGGTTTGTAGCTATATTCTACAACATTATTTGTTAACGACAAGCTATCCCTCACCAATTACTTTGTTGGGATTTTACTACCTTGTCACTATTTTATTTTCAACAATCTGCTGCAATTTTTGGCTGGAAAGAGAAGAAACGAAACTTTCTGTATAGCTATGCCCTGGGACCATAACTACAGGAATGCAGCACTATTCCCAACCAACACACTGCCATTTCTTCCCAAAGTATTTTACCTCCAGTCACCATTGTGTCTGGAAAAGACTGAAGAAGATCACTGGGAGAGCATTAGCAGTTGAATTTCAGCCCTGGAGACTGAGATATACTATTTTAGGTTGCATTATTTTGAGTAACACTTGCCAAGGGCAGTGAAGAGCAAGTCAACTTAATTATGAAAGACAGGTCATTGATATGACTTGTAACAAATAAATCAGTGAAGCGAGTACAGCATTCAGAGGAGCAGTATTTATCACTGCACAAAAACATACCATTATTTAGTATGATGTCAACAGGAATTTTGGAAGGCCACTGAGAACATCCCTTCCTGGTGTTTCCATCACTCACTGTCCGAATCATTCCCTCCTGCCATTCCCCCCTCTCTCTCATACCCAGTTTTGCAGCAGGTCACCAGCACCCATTTTGCAGAACAGGGTCCTTCAGCAGCATTTGCTGTGGATGCACTAACCTGTCTGCTTATCCTCAACTCTTCTGGAGGTTCAAACACAGGAAGGAACCTTACCACAGCACAGTTTTGGGATGATACTCCTGAAGTCCTCTCTGTTGTCCTGTGCATTATTGTGAGGACACCAGCCCATTTGCTGGGTGGCCTGAGGCTCATGCTCCTTCCAAAGCCTACTCTTGGCTCCAAGAAATCTCCTTTCTCTACTTACACCCATTTTTCCCTCTAGCTCCTCCATCCCCCTTCAGGTGCCTTCCTCAAATCCCCACTTGGATGTCTATTGACAATAACAAGAAGCATAAAGACATGAACTTCAATAGTAGATCTCCTAGAAGTATGTTAAATACTGTGAATGTCCCTCAGTGAAGAGAAAAAATGAAAACAGTGGAAATTCTTACTGTCAGTAACAAACTCCACTCTCATGGCTGTACAGAGCAGCCATTCAGTACTGAAACTGCCCTTCCCTGCTCATTGAACTGTTGGAGGCTGCCCCATCTAGTAGAAATGGCTTAATCCCACTTCAATAGAAGCACCCTGCCCCATCCCCAGCTGAGCTGTTCCTTCAAATTTTTCCAGCAATTAGGCTGTAAACACTTCAGTCAATGGAGAAATTCCCTTTGAGTTTATAAACTAAATGACAATTTCATTGTTCAAAAGAGGAATATTTTGTTCTTCACACATAGAGGGAAGGGACAGAAAAGAAGCCCCAGTTGTCTCCTGCAGAGTCCAAGTCCTACATTGCTGGGCTCTCTTTCACATATTAAATACAGCATTTGTTCCCATGCTTTGTCCATATGGAGCCATATGACTTCATCCACCATGATGCTTACAAAGGCACATTGGTTTCAGCTACTGAGCAGAGGTGCAGAAAAGAGCACCATCATCTCCTCATCTAAACACATAAGATGTGGTACAAGCTTTGAGAGAAAGCCCAGAATATTTGAGTCAAATGGCTTTTTTTGACCAATTTTGGCCTATTTTCTCACCAAATTAAAAGAAGTCTCTTAGAGAAAAGTGTGTAGCTTTTTGTCCGGATGTGAGCTCAAGGTATCAAAGAATCAAAAGGCTTTGCAAGAGATTGTGTGGGCAAAATCTCTTGAAGCCTGAAATTAAAGTGTAACACCCAGTTAAGCTGGACTGGGGTATAATAGACCATAGCATATATTCTACCCACTGATCCTTTTCAACCCCTTAACATCTGTAAATTAAATCAGTCAAAGTAAACTTAATATATTTAGATTTGTTATTTAGTGCTGTAAAATTAATCAAGGTTTAGACTAATCCAGAACAATACATAAAGATCAATGAAACTGCCACGTGGTCTTAAATGCCATGTTTAGTTGATTTACACCCATAATTTCTGGGGGAAAAGATCAATTGCTTACAGTGCAACACTGAAACCAAATTGCATGTTATTGAGGGATTCCCTGGGGAAAAGCGACAGTGAGGGAGGAAAGAACAGATTTCAGGGAGGCTGGTTTTGGTGCCTATGAAGCAAATGCATGGCTACTTATTCTCCCTCAGCTCAGTAAGCTTTTTTGTGTAAGAGAGTAAATTTTGAATTTATTTACTATAGATTCAGATTCAGGGCAATCAAAAGCACCTGGAAAGCCTTTTCTTCACCATCAAACTGGGCAGGCAAATGCAGCAACCACTGTGAGTGCAGTAAGAGTTAACACAGTCTGGCACAAATCCATCTTATCCAAACAGGCAATGTTGGCTTACAGAGGACGTGGGCACTACCTGGAATGTTTAATGAAACATCGGGCTCCAGCAAGTGCAGGAGACTAAAAGGATTGCTCTCCAACTGTGTGCCTGTCTCAGGAGACAGGCCTGTAAAGGGCCAGAGTCCCCCCTGCCCCTCTCACTGCACCTGGTTCTGAGCCATCTGCCTCAGGGGGGACCCATCTCCACGCCCCAGTGGCTCCCCAAACCTCCTGCCATGAATCACAGGGGTTTACCTGCAAGGTGTAGGATTTATGGGAAATTAAATGACTGCTTTCACCCACCTATCCTGTACCTCCAGTAACCTGGGCATCCTTCCAGGTGCCTGATCCTCACAGCAACCCCTGAAACGATGAGCACAGAATCAGAGGTGGGGCAGAGGAACTCAGGGCAGAGGAATCTACCTGGGACAAAAGATGCTGGGATAAACTCCCACCATTGTACTCCCCTCAGTATTGAATATCAGAATATCTTAATGCAATGAACTTCCCTCCCACCTCCCAAACCAGGCACTGCTACATGACACTGCTGTCAGCTGTAACCCTGTTCACTGCCAGAGCCCATTGGCACCTGGGAAGCCAGCCCAGAACAGCCCCAGTGGCTGCAGCCAGGCACAGCAACCGGGGCAAGGTCTGTGGTGGAGGGAGCAGAGAGCAGTCTGGCCAAGATTCCCACGCCTCCTTGGCAGCATTTTCATGTTTCCCATCCTGCTGCCTGTGATCCTGTATTGCAGACTGAGCAGAAATTGTAATGCAAGCCTGTAGCCAAACCCAGGGACACCTCTGAGTGCAACTCTAATGGGATCTTACACTGCTGCTGCTGCTTCCCCAGTAATAAGCCAAACTAGAGAGTTCTTGCTTGGAGCCCTGCCTGGCGCCAGAGACTCCAGATGTCAGAGGAAGTTACGTGGGAGCTTCTGCTGGGATATGCTTAGAGGAAAAGCCAGCACAGATGGATGGAGAGCTTGTCACAGTGGTCATCCTTCTGGCATTGTTTTGCCTCTCCCTCCAGCTTCTCTTTAATCGGGTCTTGATGATCCTTATCTCCTTCCAGCCTTATTTTGCTTTTTTTTCTCCCAAGCTTTTTTCGAAAACAGCTTTTGAATTCAGAAGAGCAACAATTCCCTGCATCAGCACACTGTGGGTAAGGTGTTCCTGGTGTAAATCACCATACACCACCTGAACACCTGGCCTGTCTTTTGAAAGGATAAAACCAAAATAAAAGCATGGCAAGTGTTCATTAGGATAATTAAAATAGAAGTAGAGCACACAGGAAAAAACAAATCTGCTGAAGATGCTAAACTCTGTTTGACTGCATCAAAATGCAAAAACTTAGGAAGTTTAAGGATTTTCCTCACATTTTTTCCTGCTCTAAAAAAATGCAATATTCCATTATGAACCACGTGATATACCACTGAATACACCCAAATTTAAAAGCAGTTTATCCAGAGGGGTGTAGCTTATGCTTTTCAAACAGCCTGGTATTTTTGGGTACCCCTGAGAGGCAGGTAAGCAGAAGGCAGGTGCAGTGCAGGGCAAGTAAAACATGACCATCCTGCAATAAATCCCTGCTCAGCAGAGCCTCTGGGCTGTGTTCCAGTATAGCAGTGTCAGTCCCCAGAGGGTGGCTGTGACAGTGTCTGTCATGGCATCGGGGGAAGCACAGGGGAGAAAAAAAGGCAACTTTTTGCCCACATTTCAGGTAGGGTACCTGAAAGCTGCAGCCTAGTGACATGGCATTGACTCTGCCTCCCTTTACACTCTCCCTCCCTCTACCTTTACAAAGGTACCTCTTACATTTCTCAAATGAAGCTGCTCCTGCTTCTGAATCAGAGAGGAAACAAATATCTTCAAAGAGTTTGGTACTGTTTTCAAATGTCTGCATTAAGGCAAACAAATCCTTTTTGCTGTACTTGAGATACCACTTAAGATTCACAGATAAACTTAAGTTATTCAGATAAAGCTCTCCCAACTTGGACATGAATAATTTAAGAACCCAGTTCTGCTGAAAGCTCTGGGGTTATCTGAAAGTGCTAGTTGTCCCATAGTCACTGAGCCACGGACACCAAAGCCCAGATCTGCACCCTTCTCAGGGAAAACTCTTTTGTGAAAGAGTTTTATACTGAAATCTATAATTACATACTTATTTGGAATCAAATTACTGAAGGCTCAGACTCCTTTTGAAGGGTGGAGGCTTCCCATTGAAAAAGGTAACTGTGTTTTCTGACGCTTTTGATGTTGAAAGCTATTCCACAAAAATTCCAGGCAAAACTGAAATTACAGCAGTATGAAATTACCCTCAAAGAAGCATTTATAGAGCTGCATATTTATTCTGACCATTTTGCTCCCTGAAATTCAAACTCTTTCCCTGTCATATGAGATTTTCAAAATGTTCCCTGCAGATTTCACCAGCCTGGAAATCTCACTTGCCTGCCGGGAGTTTCAAAGATCAAGAGGCAGCACTGAATGAATTCCTAGAGTGGTGTCTTGCTTAATTGAATTCTGCAGTTGCCCCTAAATTAAATAAAGCAAGGAGGCCGAAGAAGATGTGAACAAGTGAACAAAAAGGTCTACAAGTTCTGCAGGGTTTGGAAAACTTTTAAAGTTAAGTTTTTCCATTGAATTCCAGCTCTTTGCACCTTTGTGTTTCTTAGCAAGCAGGCTTCCAAACACATGTAAGCTTCATAAGAGAGGCCCAGCACCCCTGGGCCAGGGGGGCTGGATTGCTCTGCACTGCCAAGAGCCCAGTCCAGCACCAGGAGGCCCCGTAAGGCAGTTCTGCACAGGGCAGTTCAGCTCCTCCAGCGGAAGGGTGGTGCCAGCAGCAAGGCTCTGTCTATACAGCTGTAATCCATACCACCCTTGCTGTATCTATCTATATCTCCTCTGGAGACCATGAGGTTGGACTCGAGCCACTGCCACAACACTTCATTAACTCCAAGGCCAGGCAGAACCAGGATAGGAGCCAAGTTACCCAACCCAGAGAGAAAGCTGGCTTGGTCCCCTCCAGCTTGAGGACATGGGCTGGCACAGAGGTAACACTGACAGTCCGAGTTGGGGCTATGCCAGGTAGCACGAGGCTACCCAGGCAGGATGGTCTCCTAACCCTCCAGAGCAATTAACTCCTGTGTGTGCTGCCTGGGAAATGTAATGGAAGGTGTAGGGCTTCTTACTCAGCTTTAGGCTGTTGGTGAAGGAAGAAGTTACTCCATCCCACATGCGTTCCCAATTGCTGCCAACCTGCTCCACAGGCTGAATGCCTTGGCCGTGTTGGCTTCTCCAATTACAATGTCTGGTTTATGCAGTAATAGCAAAGCAGACAGGAAGCAAGAGAGGTGCTACAAAAACAGAAGGAGGAATCCATTTAAATTTGTTTTCTCTCCCAATTGAAGCAGGGACTTGAAAAAATGTGTCCAGTCCCCTAGCTTCAGATATTTGGGGCTGGTGTCTCCTAACAACATCTCTTACAGAACTCACAAACTTCTGAAGAAGTCAGACAGACACCCAAGGTACAGCCCTATGGCTCAGGTGTACCCCTAAGGAAAAAGGGGCACGTTTACACAAGGGGGAAAAGTTCAAATCACGACACATTTACATAAATGCATCTCCAAAAGCCTGAAGTTACTCATGTGGATAGATCCCTCCTTCCCATGCCCTGGTTGAATGTTTGACCACACAACCCAGTCATGGTTTCTGTAGTTCCAGCTCCGTGACCGCATTTTGCTGCTCGTGTGGATGTTCCCCTACAAAAGTGGAAAACCTCAACTTCAAGCCTTTTCCATCTAATCTCCAGCTGCAGCTCCACGCACACATGAACCGTGTGAAAGCCTTACAGCAGATGTAGTTCTGTTGCTGCTGAACAGCAAAAACTTTCCTTGCACTGCTCACCCACTTCTCAGTGACAGCTGACTAAGAATTATTTGAAGACAGAAGTTGTACCCCACGTGATGAAACCCTACCTGATGAACTTAAAGACACTTAAAAGCATAAATAGAATTCAATTCCAAGAACTGACCAGAGAGAAGATATTGAAATGAAGCCTTTCCTTTCATAGGTTCCTTTTTTCTTATCTGCAGTTATTTCATACAGGCAAACACACTCTTCAGCATGTGGCTCCATCCCACTGGCTCAGGACCTGCATGCAAACAGTGCAATACTCATGAATGCTTTTTAAAACTACCCTCCACAAAAATAACTTCTGTGTGCTTGCTTATTTCCCTTTGTTCCCAGGATAGGCTGATAGCTCTTACAGAGTGTTAACATCCATAATGCTGATAATGAGCTTGTCTAAATATATGATAATAGCTGTAGAAGTACCAGCAGTGCCATCAGTAGCGATTCATTGTTTGCAAGAAAATTCAAGGCAACTGTGGTACATCCCTGCTTGGAACAAATACAGCAATCAGCAGTTTTCACTTAGATCAGTGTTGAAAATAGATGTAGAAATGTGGTGCCATGTTGCTTTGCTTTGCTGGCTCAAACAAAACTGTATTTCATTTCTGTTAAAATTCATCTGTGGGAGGATCACATTCTTTTCGAATGTGGGATTTTTGCTTTGCTTTCTTAAATAATAACTTTAATTCATTTCCACCTTGGCCACCACGAATCTTGACACAGTTTCTTATATTGGCACAAGCTCCCATTGAAAACGAGGTATTTGCATGCTCCGTGAGAATAAAAAGGAACAATCCTCAACTCTCAGGAGTTTGCCAAGCAACTGCATTTATGCCCTTTTATTCAGAAATAGCAGAACTATTATCTGGTCGCTGCCTATGAGGCCCCAGAGCCAGCTACAGGTGGCTCAGGACTGGTTTTAGCTCAACCAGCAGATTCAAAGCTGGGAAAAGTGGGTTTCACACACAGCCTAAACAAATTCCCAGGAAAGTCAGCCTCCAACAGTGGAGCAGGAACTGACATCTTGCTCCTGATCCAGACTATGGGGAAGGATAAATGCCTGGTTTTCTAGTTCAAAAAAGTCCTTTCATTTAAAGTCTAATGAGCAGAGATGGTGAAAAGTAAAGTTTATGTCCTGCAGGAAATTAAATTGTGAAAGTTCACTTTGTCTTGGAAAAAAAAGAACAATTCTGATTTTCATTAAATGAAATAGTAAAATAATTTGAAGGTAATGATTTTGGCAATCATCACTTTCAGCTAAAGAAGGTGGAAAAATTAATTATTTCAATCTCAAAACGCCCTAATAACAGACCAGAGAAAACAGTGTGAGAAGTGTTTGTATGCAATGTTTCCATTCACCTGAATTGCTATTTTAGGCAGAAGGAACATTTATGATCAACTTATTTCTCACATCAAAAAAGCATGACACTATAGTGGCATCCTAGAACAATTAAGGATTTCTATAAAAATTATTTGCAAGGTAGCACTCTAGTTCAATGATGTGACTTACACTGAGATTGAGAGAGAAATAAAAAAAATTGCAGACAAAAGGATATTTGGAGGCTTTTTGCCTACAATTCCCCCCTTTCCATTAATGAGAACAACTTCTGAATAGTTCTAAAACCAGTCCTTTTAAAATGAATTTCTGAATCAAATCACGAGATGAATTTTGGGAGCACCCACGCTTCCACCCCACACAGTGTCGGATTTGACAAGGCAAGCACCACAATTTGACCTGCCAGATGTGTTCAAGGCAGCCACCCTTGTACTCAGAGGACACACCTGGCTGATGGGTGTTGGCTGAGTGACAGCTCTGTCAGCTCTCACACACGGAGCACACAGCCACTCCTGGACCTTGCACATACCTTCTTATCCTCACGCTCTGTGTTCCCTATAGCACCTCCAGGTTATCTTTAGGGAAGACTGATGTGACACTTCTGTCATACATAAAGGCAGATACAACATCCCTGCACTCATCTCAATACAAACTGTGTTAGTCATCGGAAAAAAGCTGTAAGGTAGAGAAAGAGCTGGAATTTCCACACTGATTCACCTCAGAACCAGTAAGTCTGTTACCTTTACTTACTTGAGAGTGCAAGATGGAAACAGAACCCTAGAAGCACTGAATATACTGAGTTGGAAGGGATCCATCAAGATCATTGAGTCCAACTCCTGGCCCTGCCCAGACACCACAACAATCTCACCATGTGCCTGAGAGCGTTGTTCAAGCGCTGCTTGAGCTCTGTCAGGTTTGGGGAGCCTGTTCAGTGCCCAACCAGATACAATACAATCAATACAGATACTGGAGCTTGTGTTAAATTTATTCCAGTGCTTGTAACACTTGGAAAGGAAATTGTTTATTTGTTCTCCTCAATAGATAGGAGTCATTACCAAAACACACAACAACAAACCCATGGGCTGATAACCATAACATATATTCTACTTACACTGAAGCCCAAAACTACTAATTTCTTCCAAATCTTTATGAGTTCCAACAAAGACGAGAGTTTATTTAACATTATAATCAATATATCAAATGGAAGTTTGCTCTGTGCTTCCCTAATTTTGTCTTTCTGAATGTCTGCAATCATTTTGTTCAAAAGAAGGGAAAAAAACAGCACAAGCAGAGGGAAGTGGATATGGAATGAGATTTGTGGCCTTTGAGTGACCTGGCAATAATATACAGGTCTGATGACCTTCTGAGAGGCATTTCTCAAAGAGAAGAAACCTCAGAGTAGCCCTATGTAGCTTGTGGATTCTTACTTTTTCTAAAAGATCAGTGGAAGCCCTTTTAAGCTGTTCCTTGCTCCAAAACAACCTCATTCGAAATTACACTAAATCTGATATTTAATCTACGTGCTTTCACACAAGACCTAGATCTACTAAAAACACATGCTTACAAAAATTTTGTCCATGCTGAAATTCTGATTGTCTGCTGAAATCTTTATCTTATAAGAAATTCCATGTGGCTCACTCAGCATCAGAGAGATTCTGCTGATCACTCTTCTCAAGGTGCTTGATGGTGAAATTCAAGCTATATTTTCTTACAACTTGGGTTTCCTGGATTATTTTCAGTAATGATTTTGTTTCTGTATTCATGCTTTTTTCTGTGTTTGGCCCAGCCACCTGTGAGAATCTGTTCTTGTTTTGTTGGATACTTCTTTGTAATAAATATTATTTTGTTGAGCTTTCAGCGGTGTATTGGTTTCAGTTTTGGCATTCTCCCTGCTACAGTTTCTCCTGGTTGTTTTTTCTTATTGTAAATTCTCTTTTCTTTACTAAGATGTTTTTATGCTGTGATAGTCATGGCAAGGCACACATCCTGGAATATGACACATGAAAGAGAAGAATCTTACTATGCAGTGCCACCATACAGCTAACAACATGCTGACTTTGTAAGTCAGGAAAGAAAACTGAGCAGTGAATACCTATCTGCACCTTATGTTCATGGCAACAAGGCAGGCCACCTCCAGTGATGTTATGGAAACCTGGAAAACAAGGACCAAAAATCCCAGCTGGTTAGAGCTCTTCACCCAGCAACAGTCACAGCTCCAGTTCCCTTTGGATCCTGCACTACTACCTGCGTATGCTTTCACAATACTTCTGAAATTCTATCCTGCCACTTGCAAGCAGTATGAAACAGCCATCTCACCAGAAAAGACACAAGGAAAAAGAAGTTAGAAACCATTTTCAGCTCTGTGCTGGGAATGCACTGGCAGCAGTCTCCCCATCAGTCCTAGAAGCAGCAGAAGCATTAAAGTAAGCAGTCGTAGCCAATGACAGACTTACTCCTGCTGCTGAGCCAAATTCCAATTACTTCTGGAAATACAGAAATAGCAGTAGAACTAGTTAGGAGATATATCTCATGAAAGCTTTTTTCCACTTTTCTTCAGTTTTTCTTAGAAGCACCAATGAGGAATTTTTAACTGAGCATATTCAGATGTCTGCACACATTCAGTGTCATGCCACTCATGAGCACCCAGTGCAGTGCCCATCTAACACTCATCTCAACAGCTGAACAAAGATTTACTGTTTACTGAGCATCTAAGGAAGGAATAATTAGTCTTGTAAAGAGCAGCTAGATTTTAATGAAAAGCCCATTTCTGCTCCAACTGTGCAGAGGTAAGGATCACCCTGTATCAGGAAAAAAAACAACTGCACTTCTCTCTGATAAAGAAAAGGGAAGGAGCACAAACCCAGGTATTTTATTGCAAAGAGGTAGTTAGGAAACACCAAACATCAAAAGATGGCTACAAGGCACAGCTAAATGCAAAGACTTCTAAGAAACTTTACCAGTCTTGACAATCTGGATTGTTTACTGAAGCAGAGAGACATTTCTGTGAAGTACACCGGGGTAACTGTCAGCTGGTTTATTGAAAGCTCTGTACAGCCAAACAAACAACAGCTTGGCTCTTTACAGCAAAGGAAAATAAAATCAAATTCTAATTAATATAAAATCTCTAGAAAATGGTGAAATCATATTTGTACAGACATATGGGTGATATTTTGTAAACATGTCGCCCTCCTTAGACACACATTTCTCTTCGTGCACACACACACTCCACACAAACACTTCATTCCCCAGATTAACTTTTCCTGGATTTCTCATAGCTTAGATCTTGTCTTTCCTTTGTGACAACAACAGACAGCTAGGCACAATGATGTGTCAGGAGTTTGCTTCCTAGTTATGGGAACAAAGCTATGGAATATCACACTTTCATATGTGACTGAAGCCTTAATTTTTTCCAAGTACTGAGCTGCAACACCCAAGTTTGCAAACACAAAACCACAGCAACATCCAACTGTTGGGATGTCCTCAGTATGACGGACAGCAAACAGCTTCTGCAGAGCTTTGTGCTTTCCCAAACAACATTTTAAGATTAGCATTCTGCCTTCATCACTCCTTGCTTCATAGTTATCTTTTCCTGCAGATTTCTCATGGACTACAGCTCCCTCCTGCCCCAGGAGTCTCATGATAGCTCATCTTTCTTCATTAACTGTGACCAAGTCTCAGTGTGATTCCCACTGGGAACTGGACATAGTCTATGCACTTATGACTTAATTCATTTTTCACTTACACTTCTTGATATTACAGAGGTCCCTCAGATTCATTTGTGAGAGCAGAACGAAGCCAACCACTGTGTGCACAAAGTTACTCATTTCTTGGGATTCTAAAGGATTGCTGAATCCCAGCTCTGCTTGGCAGTGTCAAAAAAAATACTATGCCCAATTATTCTGTATCACAAGGTGGGGCTGGTGAACCACAAGGGCATCTGAGGAACCAGGCAGACAGCCCCTATTTTGGGTTCCCACACTGGCCACTAGCGTGGGGCTGTGGAAAATCTCCAAACCCCTGGCCCAGCCCCAGGGAGCTCATTAGGCACAATTCTCCACATATTGCACCAAACACTCTGAGGGCACTGCTAAAACATCACTTTTCTCCCACCTGTGTGGCCACCTTCCACCCCTGCTGTCTCCCAGAGACACCTGGGTGTGCCCAGATGGGGGAGATGGCTACAAAAAAAGTTTTAAATGTTGAAAGATTTTCACTTAGCCTTACACTGAGATGAAAGATGGAAGGGCTTCCTACTAATTTCAGTGCTGCTAAGGAACACTGGTGGATGTGAGAACTGGAGTTTGGTTTTGTACAGAATTGTTTCTTAATCTGTGAATTCATAGACCTTTCTGGGAAAGGAAATGCAACCCAAAGCATCTACACAGGGAGATTCTTTTGGATCCCACTCCCTGTGTTACAGAACTTAGAAATTACTAGAATCAGCAATGTGGACCTGTTTTGCTTTCTGAAGAAATGGAAACCAGTTACAATAATGGATTTACTAATTCCCAATACAGGAGTTCTAATCCTGTTCAATTTTACCACGGCTAACTCTACAGAACTGCAATAAATTAGTGTAAGAACAACAATACACTAATATTCCCATAAAACAAGCAATTTTACTGTGTTAAAACCAACTAATCAACTTTATAAGCCATTTAATTACTTGTTAATAGAGACCTTATCTAATATGACACAGTTTGATTTAGGATTAACTCTCTCTCTGGGGATACCCCAATGCCAACTTGCAGGTAGCAGTATTTTTAATAATCTGACAAATTGCCTATGCAGGAATACTGACAAGATGCCAAGGATTAATTTATTTTGTGTTCACCTGCAATGAATGACAATTAATTAATGTAATAGTAGCTGGTTGTTTCTGTCAGTATTTCGACTTTCTCACTGCATTGATGGTATTCAGATTCTGATTTTCCAGTTCCCTGTGATGGTGATCAACAAATGAAACAGTAAAGCCACCCTCTCTTTCCTCCTCTTTGAACAAGTCCTCTGTTTGGCTGAATTGCAATACTGAAGGACATTAAGAAAGCTAGAGACAATACTATTCAAATACCACAAGTTATGGAAAAATAATAGAAAAGTTGAATTAAAAAAATAAATCAAGATATATATATATATATATAAAGCCAAAAGTTATTCTTCCCATCAGTATTCCAAAACCTACAGAGCTGACCTAAGTTTTGAGATGTTGTGCAACTGTTCTTCATGCAAGAACTAAGAATAGGGTCTAGGCACTTGGAAAAAAAAAAGAACCTACTCACATATTTTAGAGCCTAGGTGTTGATCTGAAGGTTTAAGAGCTCTGCAAAGTTTTGTTTTGGTGCAAAATCACCTGTGGGTTGGTCTCACTCACCAATGACCTCAGTCACCTTTCTGGATCTGCTCCCATATTTCTAATCTAGACTCACAGCCCTCGTTGGCGTCTAGATCAGGGAACTGGACAGGACACCAGACCCAAAGCACAAAGTGTCACTCACGTGTTCATGGAACTCACGATGCCATTATCCAGCCATAAGTGCCCAGCTGAAGCCTCAGGGTGGCACAGGTTACAGACACAGCCATCAGCTGGCTCTCTCCGTGGGTTCTCCAGCCATTACCACCGACAGAGGAGGATGGAGGCCGGGGGGGTGGGCAGGATATCCTGGCACTGCAAAGTGGAGTCAAGTCATGCATGGAGCATGGAGTGGTGATCTGATGGGTGGTGGGTGTAATGCTGGCCTACAGACAGGATTGGATTGAACCAGCTCCAAAAGTCACAGCACAGATCCTGGCTGAGCCAATACAAGCTTCACTAAACTGGCAGCCCTGCTTATCTGTCTGGGGGAAGAAAACCTTTCCTGCAGAAGACTTTCTGAGCCCCTCTCTTCTCTCAAAAAAGAATATACTGAATGGGGATCGGGTAAGAATACTCATCACAAAGTATTCAAAGATGAAAGGCAAGTGTTGTCAAATGGAGAGGCAAGAAGGTTCTGTCCCAGGGCAATCCCTTCAGTAGGTAGTCACAATAAGAAAACAGGCACAGGTCAGTAGGTAGTAACAATAAGAAAACAGGCACAGGTCTCTGCAGAGAAAGTACATCCCAGGTGTCTTTCACGTGGCTGGACCCTGGCTGGCCAAGTGGAATTACTCTGAATTGATAAGGATATCAGTTACACTGAAACAGAGAAAAGCTCGACTGTTGTGATCACAGTGTAACACCAAGTGTCAGGCAGGTTCAGAGACACGAGCCATACTCATTCCCACACTAGACTACTAGGTCAGGGTGGTGGTGATCTGACCCTAAATTATTAAATTTATTAGTGCAGTCTCCATAAAGCCAGGATGAAGCACCATAAAACCCTCAGAAATGTCCTAAATATCTTGCCTTCAGCTTAGATAACCTGATCAAAATGGAAGAAGCTTCTGCCAAGAGGAAACCCCAGTCACTGAACAAGATTCTGTTGTAACTGAACGAATTCAACTAGTTTTGTGCTTGGCTTAACAGTCTGAGGACAGAAAAGAAAAAAAAAAACAATCCAAACAAATAAAAAACTCTTGGCTACACCAGCCAGTTGGCTGGACCAGCAGTTTTCAAGGCAGTGAGAGACTGGCTGGGAGCTGTGAGGCTGCTTTGGCTGGTGCCACAGGCTGCACTGGAGCAGTCTCTGACACAGAAGGCTTGGTTGCACAGCCCACACAGGCCTCTGCCACACTCTCCTGCAGCACAGGGGCATCAATCACTGGCAAACACATTCCTGGTGCACATGCTCCTCTCCAAAGCAATGTAATCCCAAGGAACAGCAGTCAAAGATTAAATAGAACCACTGTAAGAAGCATATGTTTGAAAGGTTGATTTAGCTGAAGGAACTCCAGCATGGGAATACTGCAGCACTCCAGCACATGAGAAATGAGGGACTGTTGCCTGAAACATCAGTGTGCCGTGCCACTTGCTGCATCCAGACCGGGAGGAGAAAGAGGAGGAGAGGAGACAGTACCTTCAGACACTCTCCTGTCCCATGCAGGTGTGAGCATTCCCACTGTCAAAAAGCATCTGTGGAGTCACGCTGAGAAGTTCAGTGTAGTCAGATGCTAATGCCAAGGAAAGGGTTTTATTTCCTGGCAGCCTTAATATAGACTAGGCTCACATGAGTACTGCTTCTCAGCCCAGAGCAGAGACTTGGCAGTCCTCCATCTAATACAAAGTTTCTGAATAATTTGTTATAAGACAAAGTAATTTCATAGCCTGCAGTGCTGTGTTAAAGACTTTGCAAACCTGAATCAGCATTTGAGGGAAACTGTTATCAGAACAGAGGCAGTACATGCTTACTTATCAGCAAATGTTTAATGTAAGAACATTTTCTGCTACATGACAGATTTCCAAATAAGTGTCTTTTTTATTATTATTTATATGAGCAGGAGTTAATATTTTTCATTACCAAGACAATTTTCAATGCTAATAAAGTCAGACTGATTCACAGGTGGTTTCATAAATAATCACCATCAACAGCTTGAATAATTTTGCTGAATAAAAACCTCACCCTTCATAAATTTCTAGTATCTAATTATGATGCAAGTGGTGGGAAAAGCCTAATTTCCATTGGAAGTGGTAACTATGCAAACAATGCAAGCGAATGGCTTGGTCTTTCAGTGAAAAATTAAGCAAGAATATTTTTCAAAAACACACAAAACCCCTGGGCTTTGGAGAACAGCTATTTAAAGAACACAAGCAGGAATGTTCCGGGGTAAGGCAAAGCTAAGGCACTGCTGGAGAGATTTCCAACAACCTGCAATGCATGTGCTAGTGCAAATCATTATAGAAGAACTAAAAATACGTCCCTTCTACCTGGTAGGAGAGTAGACTCCCAGCACCACTGGGAAATTTCTTGCCCAGAGAAAGGAATTTGGTCATGCAAACAGATAGTGAACTGGAAAGGAAAGCACAGCAGCTTTCCCAGTCAGTTTGCTGATGTACAGTTTTGTCAAGTAAATTAAAATGAAGAATTCCCCCTGGAGAGAATATTAATCTTTGTAACACGTCACTTGTGGCAATCCAAGAAATAGAGGAGACGAAACTTCCATATGCAGTATAATTAGAAGAAAGAGCAGTAAAAGCAAAAGCAAGGGGACATTTATTAATGTAATTGTCTAAAAATGCCAGGAACCTGGATTTCCAGGTATAAAATACTAGGTTGCATGTTTTAAATGTTCAGTTTCTGAAATAATTTTCACTCTTAATACAATTTAATGATATAAGAAAAAGCCAGGAATGTAGATATTGATCTGTTTTCTGGGGAGCTTTTATCATAAATCTCCCAGGAGAGGGAGTTTCTGTTCACTTCTGCTGCAGAACACCACCACTGAACTTTTCTATCTGCACAGTCTGCAGTTGGCATTAAAAAGGTTACCCGAGAATGTCTTTGCAACAGAAGAAACCAAACTGCTTTGCTTTGAACTCACCTTCATTTCTTAACTGGATAAGCAATAACTATCTGCCTATAAATAATGGAAGGTAACAGCACTGTCAATGCTCCTGTGAATAAACTTTTGAAAGCATTCATACAGGGAGCAGGGAAAACCCTTTTAAATGTTTGCAAAAAAATCAAAAGAAAATATTAAGTTACTGCAAAGTCTCAGTTCTGCATAGGCTCATAAGAAACAGATCTTTCCTTAGTCAATAGTTAGCTTTCAAAAAAACTGAAGAAAATACGTTAAAATAAGATTGCCAGATTTGCTATATTTTACCTTCTACTAACAAAGGAAAAATTTAACAGTACTTGAATATAAACTTAGTTATTCTATGAGGTCTTTGGGCATCAAGACACGTTAAGGAATCAAAGGAAGGTGGGTTTTTTTTAGTTAAATGTCTGGCAACATTTTACAGTGATTTTCTGTCACTAATGATGAGTTACCATCCACTGAGATCCCACTGAAGTTCCTTACAACACACTACTGAAGAATCAGTGCCCTGGGACTGAATAGCACCCAGTTGTTTTCAGTGCACAAGGGTACATTAAAAATAAAGGTGAGATTGCCTATCATAGGGAATGAAGGCCTGCAATCTTTGCATGCTGAGACAGAAAACAAATTACCTATCTAGTGTGCTATTAAATATAAGGGATATTCTGAGTGTAGACAATTATTAGGTTTGTAATTCATGAGCATCTTTTACTTTTAAGAGCATTCCAGCCACCTAAATTCATTGATGTAAGTCATGCTGATCGTAAACATAATTTCTTAAAATCTAAAAAGATGAGAAATGACAGAAGATAAATACTTTCCTTTGGTACAGCCAACTAAAATTAGCAGCACTACAAAATGACACCTATAAATTAAGGCAACTTGAGTGACAAAAGAGTAAGATAAAGGATCTGCTGAACAGTGATTCACTTGTGCAAACTCTTGTTCACACTTAAATCCCTGTCTGCAGATGCAGAGCCATTTTTGGGGGAGGCAAGATCAAACACAGATAAAGGCTTTCCACAACAGAGGCCATGTATTATTGATTTGTAGGAAATAGAGAGAGACCTCGTAAAGAACTAATCTCCTTTGCATTCATATTTACAACCATTAGAATCGTAAGTAGGGTCTCATTTATCAGGTTGTCTTACAGCAGTGTTGCTCATTTACTTGCCCTATTACCTAGGTAAGAGTATCACTGAAGTTCTTTCAAACACATTAAATGGAGGCACCGATTTTTTTCCTGGACATAGTTTCCTGAATTTCCCTTCACCCTGAGATTTGGGGTGCTGAATGAGGTGCAGAGGCTCTGCAGCCTCTCACCCTGCTCCAGGGCTAGGAGGCTGCAGAGGTTAGGGACAGCCCTGGCAGGCACAGCCAGGTACCCAAGGAGCCAAGCTCTGGCAAAAAGCTGTATGAGAAATGCCAGCAAAATGGGGCCTTCTCCTCCTCTTCCCCTTTTGGCTCAGGAGCTGCATTTACATTCAGGTGTCGTGCAAACTTGTTCAGAATAGATGTATCGGATTGCTTCATTTCAGGTACCACTAGGACTACAAACACGTGGGCTTTCTGCATCACTGGTACCTGTGGTATTTAATGCTGAGCCAATGTCATCTGAAAAGGCATTATTTCCATGAAATGGAAACTCGTACTTGACATGTCAAACAGAACCTTTTCATTGGCTGCAGCCTCACGCTGCTGCATTTGCCAGTTTAACATCTCCGTTCTACTCCCCGATAAAAAGTCCCCACTGAACGGCAGAACAGGTCTCGCTCCCAAGGCTGAGCAGCCAGCAGCTAAGCAGGATATTTTGGATATATGTGATGCCACCTAGAGAAATAGGGATGTTTTATCAGCCCATGCCTATCTAATTCATGGACAGAGATCAATATCAAGCTACTGTTGCCTCATCCATCTTCTGACTAAGCTGTTCTACCACCATACTCCCCCTTTCTCTCTTCCAGAAAGATTTAAACTTTTTTAGTCCTTACACAACAAAGACTACGTTTTTCACCATGAGGCAAATTTATTAGTTTATTGATAATGAGATTACTGCTTTTTCAAACTTCATTTACTAGTTACACTGTAGGATGAAAACACCTTTCCCTTTCCGGCGATCCTGGCATCAAAGTATCTCTAACGCTCCGAAGGTGAAAGCGATGCTTGCTACAAACAGGACACAGGTGAGGTGCCTCAGCACAGACAGCTGTGCCCTGCTTTAGGAACTGAACAGTCAGAGGAATTCATTACAGGCAAGCCACTGCAGTCAACCCCATTCTGCAGTGGCATGGCCAGGGTGGTACCCTCAAACCCCAAACTGTAATGGACTTCCATAGGCTGCAAATGAAAACTTACACCTTTCCATCTCATCCCAGGCTCAGCTCTTGGCATTCTGCACTACTGCAGACTCTTGTTTTCCTGCCTCACCAAGCAGATTGGGTAGCTCCTCCATTCTCATCTAACCTCTCCAGTGTTTCAATAAAGCCCTCTTTTCTGCCTGTTATCCTCATGGAAGTGTTGGGTGGGGGACAAGAGAACAGCTGCTCTCCATTCAGTATACGCAGAAGAAGAAAGTAATCTCTTCTGTAGAGGCAGCTGGATCAATACAAAATCTCCCTGAGAGCACAAGCAATAGGGTTAAAAGTGTTAATTCCCTTGGATTTGGTTTGATGCATTTTGACTGGGGCTTATGCACAATGATAAACAGAAACATGGAGAAAAGACTAAAAAATCTGGACTAAAAGTGAATAAAGGGAAGAAAGAGAGCTCACTGCTGGTGCCAAGAGGTTCAAAATTCTGAACAAACCAGCCAATTTCTAAATTATTATGGCTGTTCTGTTCAGAGAACATTCCACTGAATCAAACGTATACAGGACTCTGTTACTGATTGACTTTTTGAATAAACAACAACACCTGAAACATTAAGTTTTTTACTCCCAAAGAGTACATTCTCTCTTTTCTAGATAGATAGATAGACAGACACACAAAGAAAGCACACACATACCACACAGACATACACACAGACATTATATAGTAGGATTGCAAACACAGGGCTGCAATGGTAGGACTTGTGCACCTTTAGGAAACCTTCCTGGGATTTCATTTGATACCTTCTCCACTTGTCATGCTTCCAGAGGGACTCTGCATGCCCACTCCACAGAAGACCAATCCTGGTTTTACCCTCCAACTCCCTATAGATTGCCACAATGGCTACACATCAGCGATTAAAGAACATCAAATGTCTAACTCTCCGTTATGCCACATACTCCTTGAGTCTTTCCATCTCCATTAGTCTGCCTCCATGGCTTCTCATCAATTGGCATGTCCTCTAGCCTGTTCCCTAGAGCCAGATCCTGCAGGGTTCCCCTATTTTGCTGTATCTTTCTCTGTATGAGGAAGGGAAAGCACACACTTCCAACCTTTAGCATTATTGTCGAGCTATTCCTGGTTTGGCCTGAGTTATAAATAGCTTGTACAGATCCAAGCACATCAATTTTTCATTACACATTAATTAAATTTAATCAGTTCTCTTGCATTACAGAACTTTGCAGTATTGGTCTATTTTATTATAAGCATTTTTTATTATGGTCTATTCTATTCTAAGAATGGAAGACAGATGTAGATATATTCAGGAAACTATCTGTATTTAAAAACAATCATGAAATATTTATTTAATGAAAACAGACCTCCATGCAGTAGCCATCACCATAGCTCATTCAACCCCACAGTCTACCTGTCAGATCCTTTATGGTCTATCCATTGATAATGATTCCCCAAACCCTGTTCCTTTCATTTGAATGCAAACCGGGCAGCAAATGGGAGAAGTTAAAAGTTAATCCTAATCTCCACCACAACCTTTTCATTCTCTGAACACACTGGGAAGCCTCCTCACCTAACACTTCCTTATACTTCACACAAGTTGAAAGGAACAGGGAGGAGTCTGCACAGAACCAGAACGTGCTTCCCTAAATCCCTACCTGCCTCCTGGCTCACCCCATGGAATCAGCACACAGGAGACAGTGCAGAAAGGAGAGCCTTGGCTCAGTCATCCCACTCCCATCAGAACTGCAGCTGCAGCTTCAAAAGTACCACAAATCTGGTAAAACTTGCTACAGGTATTACTAATAATAATTCACTCTATGGTTTGCACCAGCATACTTCAAACCACTTTCCCACTGATGTTTCTTCTTGAGAAAAGCAGGTGACTTGTTCTATTAACTGAAAACTCCATTGCTAGCTCATGCTTAGCCTGGAACTCCAAGTTATTTACTGGACATTTGGTCAACTAATTAGGTACAAAAAGTGCTTTACAGTACCTTGCTGCCACATGTAAAAGGTAATAGTAACATCCCCTTTGCTTTCCTGTGGAATTAACCGTGATTTGGTTAATTTATGTCAAAAGGTAACATTTGTAAAGTACACAAAGTTAATCAGCAGCCTGCAGATCAAACAATGCTGTGAACTGAAATCCAATCCCTACAGAAATTGAAATTAAATTCACAAAAATCTTGAAGCAGTATTTTGGAATTTTTGCCTCATTGCAAGAAATCACTACCATCTGCCTTTACCTTTAGCTGTTGCAGTTCTAGTTGGCACTGTTTACTCTGAAAGAAGCAAAATGCACTCTGCAAGATCCAAAAAGGTCAATATAGTAGTTTCTGGAAGTAGGGCTGCATATGTCTTGCTGGAGGTAATCATAGGATAGACCTAGAGCAGGCTGGCGACACCCTCAGCTTCCTCCTGATCCTGAACGAAAAGCAGCTCTGTGGCTCTGGGAATCCATAGTTCTGCCAGCTGAGTCTGGAGAAAGCAAGGAGAAAAGGTAACCCCTGGAGCTGGCTGCCTGCTTGCCCCAGGAGAAATCCTCATCCGTACGTTGCAGAGGCCAGAGCCCAGCAACAACAGCTGGCTGAGGGCTGTGACCGATGGTGCCTTCAGAGCTTGCTGAAGGAGCAAAGGAGGACTGCAGGGAAGGAAAAAAAGTACAGAAAAAGAGGAGGGTCCAGAAAGGTCAACATTGTTTTTAAAATTCTAAAATACCCTGCATTTCTTGCATTATTTTTGTAATATACCGACAGAGAGCGCATAGTCTTGGTTTGTCTGATTCGTACCTACCTTTTCTTGCCTTATCACAATTTTGAAATTTTTACTCCTTACCCCATAGGACAGAAATATAGGATAGAAAACATGCCCTAGTTTGAGCACCTGACATTTTATCCAGTGGTCTGATCATTCTAATGGGGTCCAAGTCTAATGTTCCAGTCACTCTATTTTTTTCCTTATTAATCTCTGCATGGTCTAATTTTCCCAATGCAACTTATTATTATCACTGACTGTTGTTAATGGAGCAGCTAGATAGTACTAACGATAGAGTGTAGCTAATTTCCTTTTCATCTTGTTGAGAAAATGATAGTTTCTTTCCTGGAGGCTTGCACTTTTCCTTCTCTTACGCCCGCACATACAGACACAGATAGATCAGTCTGCAATGAAAATGTCCAGTCTCTGTTCTGCAAATGAACGACAAATCCACAGCTCAAATCCACATGGAGTGACCTGCTAAATCCCACAGTTCCTAATTGGGCCACACTTCCAGCTATTGCAGCCAACAGGAATTTTCCCAAATGAAGCCAGATCTTTGGCCAAGTACTTATTGTTAATTCAGGGAAGCTATCTTCCTTGAAACTCCCTGCTCTCTGCTGTGACAGCGTGTCTGGAAGCTGTGGGGCCTGGGATGAGGGCCCATGTAAAGTAGTTACACTGTCTGGCTGTCGTGCTGATTTCCTCAGTGGTAATTCATGGATATCATCTGTTTTCTCCATTCATTTGCAGGCACAATGGAGGTTTTACATTTAGCCATAGGAAACAAATGCATATGGACAATGGATTTCTTACATCTTTCTCTGGCATCCATCAGAACACTTTTAGGGGATAAAAAAAATATATCCAATTAGCCTCGTTATGCAATTCTTTCAAACATTTCACCTTGCAGGAATTTCCATCTTTTCCTCCATTTTATTTCATGCAATCAGAGAGATTTTCTACACTTATAACCCCATTTACTAGCATTTCACCTTAGGCTGACAGTTTTCAAATCAAATTCACAAGGCAAGGACTGACACTAGAACCAAATGACATACAGTTATCTCAGGGCTGT
The DNA here is from genome assembly GCF_001604755.1 of Lepidothrix coronata. Lineage (NCBI taxonomy): Eukaryota > Metazoa > Chordata > Aves > Passeriformes > Pipridae > Lepidothrix > Lepidothrix coronata. The sequence continues at coordinate 1,142,291 of NW_016690304.1, forward strand.
TCATAGCTTTCCAAAACATCCAATTACCTTTCCTGTGTAACAGTCCACAAAGGTTTACTTTGATGTTCACTACAGCTGCCAGGAAACAATGGCTCGGGAGCCACGGATGTCTGTGGGCCTGCACCAGCTCACATACACAGATGGGGCTCCCAAATGCTTCTTTGGGGAGGGGAATGTACAGTGATGAAATGTATAGCCCTCAAGTCCACAGGCATCTCAGTAAATGTCCTGTTCTCAAGCATTAAAGAGACTGCAGGAGAACTTCAGGTTCCACTGACATGCCCTGAGGTGTTCTCAAAGTCAAGCTACTCCTACCTTCCAGGTGCCAGCCCTGCTTAACACCTCAATCTTGAATACACCACTCTAGCAAAAGCACTCCTCTTGGCCTGTCATAGCCCATCATTTCCTGCAGTGCTAAAACAGCAGCTGAGCCAGTGCTCAGCAACTTGTTCTTGGAACCTATTCCAATCCAAAATTAAACATTTAAGCAGTCTAGCATAAATGCAACCCCTCCCCAACCCCTGTTTAGTAATTAGAACACATACAAACAAAAGCAAAAGCTTTTTGCATCTCAATGACTTTATCTCCTGGCAAAGAAGCTTTGGTTCTCCAGGTCTAAACTGTGTATTTTTCATGGTTACAATGGCCATAAACTATGTAAATTCCAGTAGCACTTGGATGCTAGATGGAAGTGACACAAAGGAAGGCAGTCTCTGCCTTCAGTGCCAGCTGTCCATTAAGCTGTCCTGCAATGCTGCTCTGACAAGGGATCCACACAACGCCCCTGTAGACTCCCTCAAAACCCTGCATCTGCCAGTGATAAACTATGATCCATACTATGCATGTGAGGCGAGGCATGTGCCAACTGAGAGGCATTTTGATAACCCTGCTTTTTTCTTAAGGAGTCTAGATGCTTTGTGTTGTTCTGAGCAGGCTACAATGCCAAAGCAAATTATGCAGATGTTTTTTTCAATTAAGGAGGGATACTGAGAACAGCAAAATCTGAGATCTGGAAAGATATGATCTGAAAAGAGATGCTGAAGGAACTGTAGTTGCCTAGACTGAAGAGCACCAAGGAAAGATATCTGATATAGAGCAGGTGGTAAACAGAAAAGAATAAACTTTACCATAGGCAGGACAAGAAGTAATAGTTTTGAAGTGGGACAAGGGAAATTTTAGTCAGGTGTCAGGAAAATAAAACAAACTCACAAGATGGACAGTGAAACACTGGAAAAGAGTAGTTAGAGACTGTTCTTGGAGGCAGAGCTGCCAAGACAAGCACCAGCTGTGGATGGGTGACCCTGCCTGTCTGCCTGACCAGCCCCTCAGTCCCCCAGCTCATCTTTTATGGTATCTGCAGGTCTGTTATGAAAGAAGAGAGAGATGAGAGAAGGCAAATAAAAAGATCACCAGAGCACATACAATGCAATCTGACACCAAAACCATTGGGGGTTTAATGTACAGATGTAAACATCTGTACTGCTGTAACTCTTAACTTTTCCATGCTGGAATTTGGCTTGAAATGACTGTTTGGTATTACATGCATGAGTACAGTTCCTCTACAGCTCCTCCAGGAGCGTGTTATCAGCTGTATTATCTGTGCCTTCTGGTTAAGCAGCATAGTTAGTTAATGCTGGTAATTGAAAAATGAAACTACCAATAAAAGAACAATCCAAATATAAACATGACTGTAGTGTCTAACCCACTCTTTTCATTATCTCATCTCTCAGTCTTCTTGACAGTATTTTGCCCCCACCAGTACACTTTACACAGACAAGGCTCTGCTTTGTTCCGGGCTTACTGTTCACTTAGGAACTAAGGAGTTCATAACAGGCTCACTGTAAAGATAAAACAAGCAGGGCAGGAGAACAGGATGCTCACAAGCTCACTGCTGTAAGAACAAGATACTTTTCTGAGGTATTTACATGTTTACAAATGCAAACAACTGCTGTTGTCCACTAGGTACTGAGCAGACTAATATGCAAATCACATCCATCTCTGAAGCTTAAATATCTTTTTGAAATTTTATCCTGCATGTTTAATTTTTAATCCTATCCAAATCTCTCTGTTTAAGCATATGTTATGCTTTAATTCCATTGACTTAGGTTCCCCTGACCTCTGCAGTGAGGATTTATTGAAGCTCAGGACTCGTCTCTTGATCATTCAAGGGTAACACTTTGGAGTACACTCACCCTCAGATCACAAGTGTGGCAGTTATGTATTTCAGTACTGCGTGGTAATTAACCTTAAGTGACTCACAAATGCAATTCCAAACTAACTGAAACATGGATTATTCCCTGTGCTTGCCTTAAAGACCAATTAAGGGAAAACACACTGAATTTTATGTATAGAGCATATTTTCTTCATCCCTACATTTAACTGCCAGTCATGCTAATCTTCATTATTTCCTCCTGAGGCAAGAATAAAACATTCGTTGCTACTGCTCAGTTACACAAAAGGATGATGGGTACAGAAATATCCCAAATCTGTGCCCTCTGAGCCAGCAAGAACTTCTCCAAAGAGCCGTGGCTGTGTCCGGCTCACAGGGGTCCAAGTGCTGAGCTCTTCCCCACTCATTTCTAGAGCCCTAGGAATCACTCTGAAGGTTCTCTGACTTGTAACTACTTGTATAGATCAAGTCTCTTGAGACCATGATATCATCTGTTAGTGCAAGAACTAAGAACAATTTAGCCCTTACTATGTAAGGATTTTTTAATAAAATACAACAGAAGTCATTAACCACATCCATCTTCCTCCAGAAAAACATGACAGCAACATATGCCTTTCATTATATATTTCTTAATTTTAAGAAGCTATTTTCACAAAAGCATTCCTTATTTTTCATGAAAGAAAACCCTAGACAGAATACTTTCATATTGCAGCACTGTCCATCAGGGAGACAGGGAGCAGAATCAACCTGGCTACCTGCATTTGTATCTCAGTGTCTCATCATCAAAGTTATAATTCCAATTGGAAAAAAATCTGGGGCTCACTACGTACATACAATCACGGTTCAGTATGAGCATATTTATAATTACTTGGAACTCTTGATTCCAAAGCCTGTGATTTCAATGTGTCCTTAGCAGAAAAACTAGGATTCAGTCAAGTATTAGAGGAAAGATCTTGTGAGGGAGTGAGGGATAGAAGAAGGAAACCTCAGATTTCTTGTCAGCTCTCAGGCAATTTGGACTAGATGATCACTCGAGGTCCCTTCCTACTGCCACAGTCTGTTCTATTCTGATCTAGCTCTGACGCTCAGACAACAGCAAGGGATTTCAAACAACATTTCTATGGAAAGGTGACATTTTACTTCAATATTTTTTAAAGGCCGGATGCCCTCACCACTTTCTGATGAAGAAAATCCAGTAAGAAATTCAACCCTTGGCGGAGTCTGACGCTGAGGCAAAAGAAATGCAGATTTCTTGTTGCTTTTTCATGGAAAATACTTTCCTTTGTGCATTCCTTTAAGTCATTTACAGAGTGTCATATGGTTTTGTCCTATCTGTTAAAATTAGACTGGTCCCAAAAGATTCCTAATTCTTTCCAATGCAGAGTTCTGGGTAAATGAAGTCCAGGACCCATTTGGAAATAAGTAACCTACACCAGAATGATGTCCTTCTCCTACAAAATTTCAAAATAACAAGTTTTCCTATTATCCTAGGGTTAATTTCAGACAGCTGTGGTATGAGTACAGAAAAGAAGGAGAAGTACAAGCATGTTTACTTTTTTTAAAAAAAAAAGGAGAGGGAATGGGGAGGATCAAGATTGGATTGGGAAGAAGAATACTGCTAGGAAAAAGGAGAGAGACACCAGTTCAGCTCTGCCTGATGCTGGCATCATGGAGGAGCCCCTGGGCCCTGTTTCTCAGCTGAAATCCAGTCCTTTCTGCTGACCTTAGCAATGAACTGAATGAGATATGAGCCACTCTCTTTCAATAGGACTAGCTAAAGGCACTGATACAGGTTTAGGTTTTGGCTTTATGGATATTTAAAGGACTCAAATAAAAGATTAAAAATAAAAGAGATTGATTTTAAAATATATCTGGTATTGTGCAAGAGCTTTGGTACCTCAGTGGTCTTTTTACTGCCTGCTATCAGAGAACACACACAGGGCATTTTCAATTACTTTAATTACGTGTCAGGGTTATTGATGCACTGAACCCTGCCAGACATTCCACAACATTATCTTTAATCGCTACTGTTTTCTTATCTGTGTTCCAAGGAAAACTACTTTCAGTCATTTTATTGGATAAAAGGAGAATGAAATACTGCTTTTAGATTGAATTTTAAAAGATAAAAAGCTCAATTTTCTCACTCATCATCATAAAATAATTATCACACTGGCATTATTTACCTTTGTAAAACTTTTATAATATCTTCCTGGCATAACAGTAGGACTAAAGTTCCTGCAGTTTCTTTAATACCTTAGAAGAGACCTTGAATCCCAGAAGTCTAGGCACCAAAGAAAGTAACACTACCTCTGCTACCCATCCAGACTATCTGCAGATGCAATGGAGGTAAAAAGCCTGAACTGGCTATATGAATTTCCTTCCTCTTTCTCTCTGCAAACCATTAGGAAAAGAAAGGTCGTGAGATGAGGCCATCAGTGCAAATCAGCACAGGCCCACCAAAATCACATTTTGGTCACTGAAATGCATATATATGATTAGCAGAGGGTGAACTGCTGCTCTCGGGACGATTCCTGGGCAGTGCTCTGATGGCATCCCCAGTCTATGTGCCCAACAGCACTTGCATGTTGTGAAGTAAGATGGCAGCAAAATGACTTCATCTCCGAGGAACTGCAGAGGCTAAACAGGAGCCCTGAACTGAACCAGCCTGCACATCTCCCTTCAGACTCGTGCAAAGGAAGAATTTGATAGCACAGAACAAGCGAATGGAGGGAAGGGCTGAGGGAATTGCCCAGTTTGCTGGAGGGATCAATACACCCCGGCTAGCTAGCAACAGGAATCAAACCTGTGTCTGCTGAAAGAGCAGTGGGAGGGCAAGTGATGTTTGCACTGCCTTTCTGTCTGGCATCTCAGCCAGGAGCTGGCCGTGCCCATTCCACAGCAGAAGGCCCACGGGACTCTGTCCTCTCCTTCTCAGGGTATACTGTTTAGGACAGACAAGGAAAGTAAGACAGAAAATAGGATGGATTTTGATAGCAGTGAATAATACAATATCTTGATATCTCATTTTTGATAAGTGGTACAGGGTTTGCATTTGTACTACAGCTTCAGATTTAAGTGTGTTGTTATGGAGAACAGTCCATATGTGACCACTCTAAATTCGCTATATCCAACAAGACCTTGTCCAATAAGATGTTTTACAGTTCTTATTGCACAATGCCACAGGTAAAGCCTATTTCGGACTTCACATAGAGATCTATACAGGATATCTGTCAAAAAATCAAATTACTTCTACATCCTTCTGAGTCCAGGCACATTCCAGGATCTCACCAGGAGGCAACAACGCCTTGAGGGAGGCAGAACCTACTGGGAGCATAGATGACTTCTCCAATTTCTGCTCTTATCATCTGGAAGCCTGCTCTCTCTAGCACTTAAATAAAAATTTACATTTTATTGAGGAAACACCAAGCAGCCAAATGATACAGCCCTCTGACACGCTGTTGCACAAAAATCCCCCAAGAGTGAGGTCTACCCCTGCAACAGCTAGGATCCAAAATTCTACCTCATTATGTATTCCTAAATCACCTCACCATCAAATTATAATTTCCAGTTCTTCCAGCAGCAGCATCCTCATTTCATTTATAGAACAGTAATTCCTGCCTACACTGAATTAATTGCCAAAATAGAAAAGGATTGTGTGATGCAGCTGCACAGAAATAGGAGCCAGTGCCATGAACAGAAGCTCAAGTCCAGTGTCATTAAGCACATGGCCCAGAGAAAAAGCCAGTGCTAGACATCTAGTTAATGCTCTGCAGACTGCATTTTGATTTTGTGCCTCATTTCCAAAGGCTTCTTGTAGATAGGTTAAATACTGTAAATTTCAGAAAAAAGAGAATAGAAAGTGTCCTGTACGGAAGGGAATTCCAGTCCAACTGTGGCAGGACCACAGTTCCATATCACTCAGTTTGCATGAAAACATCAAAGAGAAAAAGATATACAGTTGTGTGTATTTGTGTATGTGCCTTTCTTTCCTTTAAAACCACCCAAGCCAGTATGTCTATAATAACATATTGTTGTGATAACGATATAATTTTTACAAGACTCACGTTTTCAGAAGCTTTTGGTCATTGTTTCCACAGGTAGCAAACATCACCATGGTAATCTGAATTCTCCTGGGAGCTACCAACACAACTGCAGCTGGAGCTTGTGTTTCAGACTATCTGAGCTGGCAAGGTAAGGACCTCTTGATCACATCGATTTTCTAATTATGAAAAAATGATAGTCAGCTGTAGGAGGGGAGAAAAAAGAAAACAAACATCAACCCCCCAAAAATCCCCTTGAAATAGAGAATATGTGCATTCACTGGGGAGAGGAGGAACTGCATTAGGAAAGAAAGCAACAAGAAAAAATAGGTAATAGAGAATTAGCAAGGGAAATAATTATGTCAATAAATAAGTACTGAACAACTGATTGACATCACAGTAAAGATTCACCAGAGAGATGCAACACAAGAAACCTGCCTCCAAAGCAAACAAACATCAGCACTATGTGATAGAAAATGTGTCTAAAATCTTTCCCAAGAGAGTATTAAACATGTAAAAACCTCCAAGCTAGTTTGCAGAATGCAGTTTTGCACATATTTAGCTTATTTCTAATCAAGTGCAATACTTAACTACAGGCTTCAAAAGAGTAATGCACTTCAGGCTTTCTGTTCCTCAGATGAAAACAATTATTGAGCACAAATCTCCCTCCCCTCTGCATCTGTGGTTACAAGATGCTGAAGCCACCCAGGAGTGACACTCAGAATTACTGTCTTCAACTGGAAATTAGAAATCAGTGAGGCAGAGCAAAGGCTCACCTACCTTAGCACCCTGTTCTGACAGGAAGTCAGACAGTCCCAGTCATATGAAGTCTCCCAGAGTCTGGATTAACTGCACCCAGATTTTTCCCACAATAGGAAGCAGAACCCAGAATGATATAGGAAGGGGACAATTCCAATCGTCCATATTCTTTCCTGTTTGCAGACAGCTGATATTGAACTTGGAAAGAATGGGGGGGGAAAAAAAGACCTTGTTTTGTATTGTTTTCAGGGCTCATCAAGGAGATATGCTTATTGTTGCAGCAAACAAAAACTGGCGTTCTGGGCTATAACTCCTCCTCATGATTTTCTGGAGAATATAATTTCTCTCCCTTCTCCTTCTACCAGGTTCTAGAGGGTAGAAGCCAAGGCAGGTCTGGCTCAAGACAAATCAGGTACTTGGCTGGGAGGACAGTCTGCTTGAAACAGCAAAGACATTTCCATCCTGCTACCTCTTTTGCCTACAGTAGAGTCCTGAAGGTGAGAACTGTAAGACGTGCTTAAGACACTTCCAGCAGCAGCAAGCACACCCCAGCCCCCTCTCACCCTTCCCAGCATGACTGTCTTTCCCTCTCCCTTCCTCAGCCCTGCCTTGCAGCAGGATGGAACATAAACCCAGCACTGCCAGGGCTGTAGTTCCATACTCTCAGCAGGGCTGCTGTGTTCCACTGTTTGCTGCAATGAGCTGCCATCTTCAGTTCTCCTTCCCCTTCCAGGGGGTTGTACAGAGCATTTCATACACTGTCTTCATGCAATGCAGCTCTTTTCCTCCCCTTTCCTAGTGAAGCTACAATCCCTTCTCCTTGGATTTCAGCTGCATGCAGTATTTGATGCTCAGCTTTCTGTGGAATCACGTTTGCTGCCTTGTGTGAGTGGAAACAACTGAGGAGCTGGGATGCATGTCCTGTGGGGCTGCCTGAGTCCCAGCAGGATAATCACCAGCCACTGCTGATGACACAGGACTTAGTGATGGCTCTGGCCTCAGTATTTTTAGACACTGTATAAAGTGTCTAAATATCAGAGCATCAGACCAGACTCTGTGAGTCGCACCAGACCTGTAAAGCCCATAAAGATCTCAGACTGGTTTAGAGGCTGGTTTAATGAATACGAGAACAAAGCAACAAACAACTTTTTATGAAATAAACTTAAAGGTGCCACAGTTGGCTCTTGGAAAATCTTGCTGCAATTCTGCAGTACTCCCATAAAACGTTTTCTATGTTGTGTTTATGGAAAAGCTGAGAACCATACAACAACTCAGCAGCTAAGCCACGGGATCAGAAGAAGCAAAAGAAGCCAAAGCATAACAACAATGTCTGACACAGTTTGTTTGTGAATTCTTATCAAATGGTTTGTGTGATTATGAAGCATCATGTTTTATGAAGCATCATGTTTTGTGAAGAAACTTGCCATGAAACTATCTAAAAGTACTTTAAAGTTGATTTGTTAAACAAAAGCTCTCAAGGCCAGGTTGTATTTGTTCGTGTGAGGTTGTTTTAGGAAAGAACAGAACTATGGTAACCTGGATAAATAACACAGTTAAAGCCAGTTCTGTGGGACTGCAATAGCTACACAAAGGAGAGCACCAAGATGTCTTTGTTGCATCAGCCTAATCTTTACCTTCATTACAGTTATTTTCACCCCTTTGTGCAAATATTTAGTAAAGATGCAAAGCAGAGGACTGAGTGCAGTGAATCCCCCTTGTCAGGGAGGGGACTGTGTGCCCTGCCTGGGCGACAGTGAGTCAACGGTGAGCCCCCCCGGGGGCTGGGGCTCATCTCTGCAGCACTGCCCGTGCCCCCCTGCTCTAGAGTCCGTTTGCCCCCTTATCCTGAGGGGATGGCATGGTCACTGCTGTGGTTTATAGTGGCAGTAGTTCAGGAATCTTCAATGGAAAAAATTAAAGTCCCTTAATTTACCTTTTTCTGACAACAGCAGCAGCAACATATCTGGGACAAGACCTCATCTATAAAGTCTGTACCTCCAGTGTTGGTGTATGTAGTTTTTGATAAAGGATTGAAGAGACTTTTTTCCCCTGTTCACATCCTCCACCTTTGCCTCACTGTTTGAACAAGCACTGGTAATAATTACAAGCAGCTTTGGAATTACAGTCACTTTACAGACAGATATGTCACAGAATGGTAGCAAAGTATTTCTGGGTAACCTTCTCTTCTTCGTATATTTGTTATATTTAAAAGATACTTTTTAAAACATCAATCTCCAGAATCAATATTTGAACCTCAAACACCATGCACCTAATTCTAGATGTTTAAGCCAGAAAACTAAGCTTTAAACCTACTGTTCTTTATGAATATGCATATTGGTTGGCACAAGGCTCTTCTACCAGATACCACCGGTAAATATCCATCCTCCTCAATTATTTCATTTTGCTTGGTCACCAGCTTTACTTTGACACCGTTTGTTAACCTGGGGCATTCGATGCAGCTGCACCGGAGTCCTTTATCATGTATTGGATATTCTTCAGTGGTCTTGTGTCCTTTTTATTTCTTCTCGGCTTTCTGCTGTGCCTTTTGCAACCGGACGTGCCTGTCTCGCATTGGCCTATTTAGCCACCAGCGCGCTTGTGACAAACGTGGGTAGAGCCCTCCCCAAATCTTCATTTGTGAAGCCCAGCCATGATGATCAGGTGTCTCCTGCAACTGAATATTTTACCCTGAGGAGCTTCAATTATTTATGAACACGGAATATTTGCTGGGTTTCGCAGTGTATGGTTTCCATTCACCATCTAAATGACTTTGTACATGAACAGAATAATCTGTGCTTAATTTTCCAAGTGCTTTTGTAGATCTGTTTAGAGCTCCCAGTTCACCTAATTTCCTTCCTCAATCATCAGCTTTAATTGAGTTTTATGTCTTTTATGAAAGAAATTGAACTAAGTAAGGTGGCTTGAATTATAACCTCCTCCTATGTCCTTGCTTGACTAAATTGAGCTTTCTCATAAAAAATAAAATAAAATCTTAGATTAAAAAAAATGAGCCTGCTCTCTAGTGACTTCTTATATATCTGTATTCTCTCATCTGATAAACCAACAGCTTGCAGGTTCCTCAGCTATGCTGTGGATGATGCACTCATCAAAACTGTGGAGCTCTTTCAAAGCCAGATTTCAAACTACTTGACATGCAGCTGTTCCCATCAATATTAAAAATTATTTTAGCAGGACCATTCAACAAGTGCGGTGGCTCATATATTTAAGAAAAAAGTTCATAATAACTTATGATCCAGCGATCTTTCTCATGAAATGCTGCCAAAATTTCACTAACATAAATTCATGAATGATGATTACAGCCTCTGTTTCAAAAGAGGTAAGTAAAATGGTTACAAGAATCAGTATCTGTTTTAAACTTCTTTACACTGGCTGAATGAAGTAAACCCAATAATACAACTTTTTCCTCTGCATGAGCAACACAGTTTCCATACAGTTATGAAGCAGAAACTACAGAAGGGTGGTATCACCCCAATCAGAAGTAGACAAATTCTATTTGTGTGCTCTTATTCTGAGTATCACTGCTGATGTCAACATAAGCCAAACAGTTTAAACCAAACCTTCTCCAGTGACAGGCAGCCCTTGTTTTCCAGCCTCCCAGGCTGCATCCCAGGAAGTCTTTCTCCTCCCTGTTTAGAACAGCTAACACCTCTTCAGCAGGATTATCACCTTTAGAGAGCAGGCTCACTGAGGAAGACACTGGTGACCCTGCACAGCTGACCAGGCACTCCACAGCCAGTCAGAAATCCATACACACGGGGTATAAAAGCCAGCACACTTTAGCATACAAGTACAAGCAACTGCTATTCATGCCCCAAGTCTGGCAGGTTGTAAATCCAAGCCCACCACATCACACTGATTCATTAACAATAGACAACTAAGCAGTTGTAATACTATAACAGAACAGTTTACCATGTAATGAGACAGACACTGCAAGAGTAATCATCTGCTCTGACACTCCTGTCAAGGATTTTAAAAAAATTCTTGAATTTCTGTTGAGATTGTACTGATCAAGCCCCAAACAATCCTTTCTGCTTGTATATCGTAGGTGAACAATCAGCAATTGAGAACTGATAAATCGTAGAATTCTTTTTTATACGTGTCCAGTTGACAAAAGAAAAACAACATCTCCTGGATGATTGGGAATCCTCGAGTGCCTCTGGGATCTCTGACTTCCTTAGGGTTCTGTCAAACCTGTCATTTTCAGTAAAACAGTGCTGGGAGCAAGTGACTCAGAACTACTCAGTTAAATTAGCTCTTCATGCTGAAACGAAAATCCCAGCTCATATATAGCACAAAGTTGCTTAACCATCTGAGTTCTATGACTAGAAAAGCAAAAAAAGGCCTTTCTGAAACCAAAACATTTGAAAGCTACAGAAATTATGTTATCGTGCATGAAAAATGTGCTGCACTTAAAGCAGAGAGTTTTTCCTGTCCTGAGAAAGAACCAGCTCAATCACCAGACAGGTTAAAAGCAGCCATTTCCTCAAAGTAATGGGCTGCTTCTATAAAATTGTCACACATCAGTGATTTTGCTGTTCCCCCACCTCCACTCTTGAACACTCAGCAGTGACCTGATGATCCACCATGACAGCTGAAGAATGGATTACTGTTTGTACATAAAATATGCAAGCATGGCCTCAAATATTCAGTGCACGCAGAAGTGATTTAAAAATCTTTCCTTTGGTCAGCAGCAAACTTACTCTTGGAATATAAGTGGTGCTACAGCTTTTTGTAATATTCCAGGTACAGTATTGCCTTTGCTCAGAAATGAAGTGGTGTAGTGGTAGGCTAAAGGATTTGTCATTCTCCAGTGTTACATTTTTATGAACCTCAGAAAGGTTCCCAGCAGTCAAGCTTCTTATCAACCAGCTGCAGAAATCTTACAGCTCAGGCTTGTCCTGTGCCTAAAACTTCTTGCAACAAGCCAAGATTACTGTTCATTATAATAAGGGCCAGCATTCAACTGGCCAAGAACAGGAACCAAGTACACAGAGGTTTAAATAATTATCTGCAAAGCAAAGGAGAGGTTCTGTACAGCTGGAGATAAAAGTTTGGTGAAGAACAGTGGGGGGAGAGCATTCAACTGTTTGTTCACGCCATGTGTGCGGCTGTTTAGGTGAAAAGACACCATACCTAAAGATGTATTAACTATTGCAACAGGCAACAAAGAGTGGGGAAGAGAGGAAAAATTAAACAAGGTGGATAGATACTTGCCACAGTGCCACTGACCACTGAGAGTACACAGACTTCTAGTATTTTCTCATGCCATTTAAGAGGAAAAAGGGGAAAAAAGTAAGCATGATAGGGGTGAAAAACTTGAGCAAAGTTTCTTTGCAAAGGGAATCGATGCTGTTACCCAGTGACTGATGTCCAGTCCACATACTTGCTGCAGGACTGCTGCAACACCATCTTAATGGTGAGACTTCCACAATTTCAGGCAATTGTGTAAATCATTATCCCCAAGGAAAACATATTTAATAAATTCAAATGTTCATGTCCCCACGATGTTTAAAAGGGAATCTCAGCCTGCAAGAGCCACATCTGAAAGCTGTTACTACTTTGTCCTGAACAGAATTATTGAGGCACTCGGCTGCCAGCTCTTGATATATGAAACAATTCTGATTTGACAGATTTTTTAGTTTAGCAGAAATTATTTAAGAAAAAAAAAAAAAAACAGCTCACTCAGTCTGCTGCTGAAATTGCAGGCCAAGGTCATTCTTCTCTAGATTTACCAGTCTCAGTTGCCTGGGTTTTGAATTACAGACTGTACAACTCCTTATTATGCTGCCAGCCTCTCAACAACACATGGAGCTCAGCACCCATGAAATTCGGGAATGGGCCATTTGACGCACAATGTACGGACAGACAGAGCTCCCCTGAAGGAAGTGCTTGTGTAAAAACTTGGTGATGATTCTAATCCTGCAATTGTCCATCAGTATCTTACTCTTCTCCTCCCTCACCACATCACAAGATTAAATACAAGTTTCAAGCCACATCTAACAACTTTCTGAGGTTTTTGTCATCTCTCTTGTACTGCTCAAGAACTTATCTTCCAGTTCCGTAATTATTTTTTCACTTGCCAGTAAGATGCTTGACTTTATTTATTCCTAAAGACTCTAGTCTTCCTTGTTGTATGTAACTAATCATTGTGGTATTGAATGCCTTTCTTTTTTCAGCAAAACCAAAACAGTCCTTGCTTAACGAATTCCATTAGGTCTTTGATTTATACAAAAATAATTAACAGAAGAAACTAGTCCTGAAAAAAAAAACCATTTTCTATTCCAGGTCATGGGGCATGTAAAAACTTTGACATAGAAGTGTTCTTATGCCCAACTTCAGCCTAAGAAAAAGAAATTTTCATACCATTATCTCTGATGCAGATTAAGGCTAATGCCACTACAGTGTCCCTGGAGGGACAGGATGGAATAAAACTCCACAGCAGCCCCACAGCCACAGGTGTTCAAATTCAACTAGATAGTATCACTATGGAGGAGAGGCAACAAAGTTTTAACCTCTTTTTTGTCTGCCTCTAGATATTCACAGAACTTTCACAAAAACACATTTTCCTTTAGTTTTTAGACCTTTCATTAATGCACTTTAACAACTTACTGAACTATTAACATGCTATGCAAGCAAGAGCCCAAAATGAACAGGACTGACAGAAATTACAAGCTCTACTGTCAGTTGTTCACTGCTGTCCTTTTTAAGAGCTCTCGTGAGAATTAACTCTTCCCTGATCCCCCGTAATTAGCCCAGCCTGGTTTGGATGCAAAGAGAAACATCAGAGGAGCTACAAATTCAGGATACGGCAGCTCAGCACTGACAATTAGTCCCCTTCGTCTGAGGAAGGCACTGCAGAAAAGCCTTCACTCACTCACTTGAGGTTTTCACATGTCCTCCTGTCTCCATACAGTGCTAATCAGGTGAAGTACAGGCCCAGGGATAGGTATAACCACCTCCTTTATAGTATTTTTCAGATTGGAAACCAGTCAAAGCTGTAATACACGACAGTGAGTTCCCAAGGATATGACAGTTTGCATAAGTGACTCTTACGGACTTACTGTATCTTCATTCCTCTTGAAAAACACTCATTGCTGTCAAAAGTACCTGTTAGTCAAGGTCAGAGAACACCTGTCCTCATTTCAGCTGTATCTGCAGCAAGTGCAAGCACATAATAGAAAAATTAGCTGCTCTCCTGAGACTTGTGACTTGCAGAAAATCTTTGAGCATTATGCTCACTAGAGACCAAACATCTGGGGACAAATACAGAAATAAAAAGTAAATTTAATTAAGATTAAATAAGAATCTGCACACCAACAACCAAAAAAGGTGTTGGTACAGCTGTAGTTTTATGCAGAAAACCTTTCTGAAAAGGAGTTTAAGCTGAGGAAAGAGTTAAAACTTTGAACTAGGAAAAGGTAATGCCATGGCTGTGGGTTCCTTTCTTACAGAAATTAAATGTTCCTTAGAAGCTTGGAACCAGACAGCAGTTCTTCGTAGTTTGTGACTTGTATCACCATAAAACTGAGCTTATTAAGACTAAATGCCTTCTGGCAAAGAGCAAATGCAAAACTTTTTATTTTTCTCTAGCCTGTAAGATAACCCTGAGATGAGCTCAGTTGGTTAAAACTTGGTGCTAATAACACCAAGGTCACGGGTTCAATCCCCTGTATGGGCCATTCACTTAAGAGTCAGACTCAACGATCCTTGAGGGTCCCTTCCAACCCAGAATATTCTGTGGTAGAGGTACTTTTTCCTCTTAAACTTGGGACTCGATCAAAAGAAATTGTGCCTGCAGGAAAGTCAGGAGCTGCACCGAACAAATTTCAGGCAGGCAGCTATTCTCATCGTGGCAGACCCCGCAGGGGCTGCTCTCCGGAACTGCAGTGTCAACACAAAAGGACAAGTAGATCATAAACTTAATCAAGAATCCCTGTATGCTTCTTACATATGCTATCTGACAGCACCTCATTTGCCCCAAATGGCAGAACGTGGTCACTTGCATCTCATAAAGAACAGGAGTAACTTGTGAGCAAACTAGTAATTTACCTTACAGGTAACTATTTTCAAGCACAGATAATCTCCTTCATTGGCATTCTGCCAAGCTGCCCATTTCTTGTTCTCCTTTAATGGGAAACACCTCAATGGGCTACAAGTTCAATATGTGAAAGCAAAATGAAGCATAATAAACACATTTTCCGTAAAAATCTCATGATGCAGGGCTACTTACATTCCTGTGCCTTAATAAGACACAGGGGCTTACACACCCTGGTTTAATGCACTGTGGCAGCATTACAAGCAGGCAGCAGTGAACCCTACCAATAAAGGCATTTCCATGGGAAGTGCAGAATAAGCAACTGGACTTCCATGTCCCGTGATAACAACCACTCCTGAGGGAACTGTCCCTGGGCAGAACGGGCACCGCCACAACTGCACGGGAGGGAGGAGTCAGAATAGGGGGGGTCTTTCTATTTCTGCACTGTACATTCAGAGAAAGTACAATAAAGATTGGTAACTTTTTTTTTTCTTCTTTTCACCAAGTTGACAGAGAAAAGAAAAATTAGTCTATGTATTTCTAGAAAATACTGAGAGTGTTGCTATGGTCTAAAATCTATTTCAGTAGTAAGAAATGGTAATTCAAGAAAAATCCACTAATCATAATACTGATACCCAACATATGAGATTCAGATGTGGGCACAAGGTCTTTTATTTCAAAGAAACACAGAAACCCCAAGCCTAACTTCCATTTTAGCTTTGTTACAGAGATAATTTCTTTTATCTCTTTTAAATTAGAAAATAAGGAAAACAATTTCTGGAGGTTAACGTCATGGCTGACAGCATGGGTATTACTGACTTGCCAAGCAATAAACTAAAAGGCAACTATGTCTCAATTAACAAGAAGCTATTAATAAATAGCTTCCTCTTAGCTTCAATCTCCCATAATGAAAAAAGAATATGAAAAACCACAGTATTTTTTTTCTGATTCAATACAAAAATAACTCTCCAGGAGAGTCTTCCATCTTTTCAGGACTCTTCTTTTACCCTTCCACACAAAACATATTTGTTCTCAGTTAAAAGTAAATCTCTTCATGTTTTAACTGAGAAAACTTGGGCTCATTGCCAAGAGCAAAAAAAGATGGGACAGTAATGTTCCAACTTGGAACAGCTGTAACCTCCTGTCAGTAGAAAGCTGGCAGGTGTAATTGAGCTGACACAGACAGCAGCACCAGCACGGATCTGAGTGGCCTGAGTGTGGTTAGTCATGAAGACAGAAACATTGGAATGTCACTTCATATGTGTGCTGCAGTTAGGAGTTAAGAGTAGCAGATCACCGGGCTACTATGAATTTTCACAGAATCACAGAACAGTTAGGGTTGGAAGGGCTCTCTGGAGATCATCCAGCCCAACCCCCCTGCCCAGGCAGGGTCACGTGGAGCAAGTGACACGGGAACACGTCCAGGTGGGTTTGGAATGTTCTTACTTTTGCGCATCTTAGCAACTTAAAGAGCACTTGTAAACAGTGCTGAGTTTTGCTCTTTGATTAATGAATTGGGAATGAGGTAGATCTCCAGAGGAAATCAGTATCAGAGCAAAACATTCCTGTAAATATTTAGGAGAGAAGGTATTGAAATCTCCTCAGTTTGCTTTTACAGTTTCTGCCTGGAGCCCTCCTTCCGTCTGTGTTTCACTGCTCACAGGACTCAGGTGAATAAAGCAATATTAGAACTGCTGGATGCGACTTTGGATCTCTTGGGGTGATAGGAGCCACATCCAGAATTTGCCTCATTCTTATGACATTTGGTGAGATATTGCCTCCTACTCACAAGCAAAAACAAAAATCACAAAAAATGGTGATTCCATCCTAAGGATGGAACTGCAGAAGTCAATAGATTCACAGCACCCTATACAAGTAACCCAAAGATAACATATTTAATACCCAGGAACTAGAATGAAGACTGCCTTCCAGAAAGACTCCCTTTTCCTCAGTACAAATTACACAAAAAAAGAAATAGGCACACATATCGCTATTATTTATTTTTGAACATGAGAATAGCATGGCATTAAAAAGGCAGAAATTATTTCATTCATTAAAATTAGGACAATTACTTTTCTTGCAAAAGGTGCTTACAAATATGTTTTTAAAAAGGAGCAAATTTCTATCACACCTCTCTGTGTCACATGTGCAAAACATTTTAGAAGTTACAGTTTTTGTATTTTGTCCTGCAACAGCATCAAATTTTCATAGGTAAAACCTGTACAAAAACAGAAACAGATTCTTTTCTTCAACAAATGTTAGACCATGCTAATCCTTCCAGATCTAGAAAGACTTTGTGAATTTCCAGTTTTCTATAGATTGAAAGCCCTACGTGGTGTCATTCTGCTGGAGGGGCTGGATGTCTCTGGGTTTCCTTTAGTGTAAGAGCACACTCTCCAAAGCCTGGAGACAGAAGGAGTGAGTAACTATTTGAGTTACCCCAAGATCTTGGCAAGGTCTTCAGCAAAGCAAAAGATAAATAACTAGCATCTCAATATTATTAAAAAATCAAAGGGAAAAGTACATGAAACAACTTCAATATGTCTTAATACAACATATAGATCCGCAAAATGCCACACACCTCTTCAGACTTCACCCTTACTTACATCATCTCTCTTAAAGCCCATGTTCAATTGCTTTCCAAATTTATTTTCTCCCAGCTTTCATCTGCTCTGAACATAACTGATGATGCATCTAGCAGTTCTACTTACACACCACAAATAAAAAGCTTCTTTCCATGGGAATGTCAGCTTGTGAATCTTCAAGTGTAGCTTGACTTGAAAAATCTTGCAAAAGCTGTCTCACTTGTTCAGAAATGTTAACACTAACTTAGATTGTGCTTGAGTGTCCTTTCATACATCATCAAAAAATTTAGAGGTAGTATCCATAACCTTGTTAACTTGATTCAGCTAAGGAAGTGCCTGGCATTCCCTCTCTCTTCATCTCTAGCAATAGTGAGAAAGCTTAAGAAAATTTTCATATTGAGAACTCTGACATGGTTGTGGCATGTTTCAGCAACATTTAACATTTTCCTCTCTGAAATGCAAATTACTATTGTGTGCTGACTGGCTGCAGACCTTAAAGTTTTCTCATATGGATAAAAAATAACCGTTCCCTTTATTGCCCGTAACACAGAAACTCCCAGTACTATGGTAAACAGAAAAGGTTGCGAGACTGACCTCTGCATTTTTATCTCTTCAAGACCCTTATTTTTCTTGCATTTTATTTATTCTTTGAGGTACAAGCTCAATAGCTCCCAGTTTTGAGGCCAAAAGGCCACTGCCAGCTCCAAAACTTTCTTCCAGAACACGGAGGTGAGCACTTGGGACTGTCCCATTCGCACAGGCTGCCCTGCGTGGTGGCTCTGCAGACCACCTACCATGGCCTCGGGAGCAGCCAGAGCTCATTTTGTGCTGAGCCACCCCCTAAATTCCTTTGAGTACAGCAAAGGGAGCAACTGGGTTGATGTTTCTGTACCACTCAGGCAGTCTAAGCAGCAAGGTGTCAGAGAAACACAACAGAAAATATTTCTCTCCCTCTTTTCTGTCCCACAAGTCCTCCCAAGGGCCTCCGTGCCAGAAAGGGATTATCCTGAACAGGCTCTCAGGGCACATGAAACATTCCCAGCAAAGTTCATTGCCACGCTCTGAGCACTGCCAGATATCCCTCAAGGCACATTAACCTCCTAGTCCCATGAGGAACCAATACACAGCTATCTTAAAATCATACTTAAAATCAAGCCCCTAAATGCCAAAATCCAATTCATTTGGGTACTAAGCAGAAGGTAATAAAAAAAAAAAAAAAAGAACTGCCCACTAACTACATCAAACCAAGTAATATAGATTTTAGCCTGTTTTCACTTCCTTGCATCTCATAATCTCCCATCAACTCTGATTTTCATTCATTTAAAAGACCTCATATGACATTTTGAAGGAATGAAGCTGCTTTTTGCCTCTTGCAGCCAGGCAGCCCCTCTGCAGCCTTCACCTCACAGGTATTGGGGGGCAGGTGAGCATCGAGGGCCACGAACCACAGCTGGCTTTGAAGTCTTGTAACAGTGAGAATCACCATCCAAGCAGGAAGCTGCATAATGCTGGGAGAAAACCAGATTATGTGTGTAGCTCTCCAGGAGAGCCCCAAATGTAATGACTTCGAACAGCCTATGGAAAAGAAAGATCTTGTTTTTCCTCATGAATATGACACGGGATTTTAACAGCCAGACATCTGTCACTTTGACATGTGCATGGTCTCCAGAGCTGTCTAGCTGACAAAACCACATCCATTAAAATACATCCTAAATAAAAAGAGGCACAACAGTACATTATTCTTAAGGCTGCTATGTGCCAGACAGGTTTGCAATAGGGATTTGATCCAGTCCCAGGCATACCTGTGATCACCATTAGAAATCAGAACAATGAGGATCAGGCTACTGTATCATAAGAATTCAGAAAAACATTGTATCATTTTACATTCTCCTGCAGGTATTGTATTATCAGAATTTCTTCTAGAGAATGTAGTTTGGTTTCCCATTATAGATAATTGGAATGTGTTTTGTCTCAATGCAATGGCCAATCGAATGAAACACAGAAGGACATGATAAAAAAGAAATCAAAGCACCTAATAGGTTTTCTTTTCACTGCTCATGGACATACTCAGCATTCACTTTTTCCTAATCCATTGTCTTTATGTATGCAACTTGAAAATAGCTCAGGCGATGCTTATTCATAGTTTTTATTCGGTACAGCATGCCCTAGAGTGACAGAAGTAACAATGAAGGCAATTCATTAATAAAAATCACAAAAAAAAAATTTGAATGACAGTGTTATCACACCATACTGTGCTTCTCCAAAGCAGCATGTCTCCAAAGAAAAGAAAGAAGCACAGAAGGTGATTAGCTCAGTTGGTTAGAGCATGGTGCTAATAGTACCAAGGCTGGGGGTTTGATCCCTGCATGGGCCATTCAATAACAGTTGGATTTGATCCTTCTGGGTCCCTTCCAACTCCGAATATTCTGTGATTCTGTGGCAGCTGGTAAAAAGCTCAAATGTTATTACAGTGAAGTTTCATCCGGCTTTATTTATCCAAAGCACACTTCTTTCTTCCCCATGAGCCTCTTCCCTGAAAGACCTCATTTCACTCTTCTGTCTAAAAAAATGCTCCAAGACATGCAATTCCTCACCTCCACAGACACAGGTCAGAGATCCAATCCCCTTAGTTTAACTTTGATTCCACGTACGGTTTGGCTATGAGGCATCCTTACCTAATTCGTTCAATCAAACCAGTTGTGGAACATTTGCAGTATCAGAGAATAACTTCTGATTCTGTCTTTTATTGAAAACCCACTGAGGCATATGAAATGCACTCAGGTGTACAGCATATGCTAAAGCAGGGAAATGTGAGAAGAGGCAATGCTGCCAACTTTAAAAAATAAAGCAAAACATGAAAAACAAAGCACGTGCTACCAACTACTCCTTTTGTTTTTCTTCTTAAATAGAAAACATTGCTTATGAGCAACATAGTTTTAAGTTTAACTATGATCTACACAGACTCAATACCAATCCCAGCATTTCACTCACTGAAACAGGAGATTTCTCTAGGAGAACTATATAAAGAAGCTCCAAGGCACAGGGCACACCTGGAGGTTCAGATAATGAAAGTGAAAGGGAATTATGTAAAATGTTCACCCCCCCAATACCCACTACAAGGTGTAGCTGAGTACTGTTTATTTTAGGGCCACCTTGCTCTACTCTCCAGCTACAGCCCTGTTGCTCACCTCCAGCAGGTAAGAAAGATGAGGACTAGGTACAGGGATGGTACCTGAGGATTATCTTCATTGCATGAGCTCTACAGCCTCTCAGTCCTTCTGCATTTCCTATTTTCCCTCATCACCTTAAGAGAAACTGTGGCCTCTACACACCCACGAAATCCAATGAAATCAATAATAGCTCAATCACTAAATGATAGCCATGCTCTGGTTTTCACAAGCTCTGGGCCAACCTGGGCTGCACTGATCCAATGAGCCTTTGATCCAATCACCTCACTCGGCAGGAGAGACCTGCACAAACTGCATTCTGAACTAGTGCAGGAAATGTTTCATCACCAAGACAGCCAAAAGTGTTTGGACAGTATAATGATTTTTTCCCCAGGGGACTCACAGAGCCCTTGAGTTAGCTCTCCTAATGGCTTGGATTGCTTCAATCCCTCTGCTTCACAGCACAAATGTACTGTCCAAACACCACCTGCTTCAAGGCACTTAAGACTCTTCATCCTATGAAGCAGTAAGTTAAACTAAAGCATTATTTTTGCTGGACATGAAATTATTATCGAGATCTGACAACAGACTGACTTAAAATACACTTCCACTTCTCTGCTTTGCCATGCTTTCCAATACCTGATGACTTCCTTCTGAAGTTTTGAAGAAAAAGCACTTTCACTGTGACTGAAGGAGGAAATTTGCTGATGCTGGGACCTCCTTCCTGTGACTGACTCGAGCTTGGGTATGTAAAAGGAGAACCACAGACATACCAAACATAATCAATTAAATATTCCAGTGCTGCTATTTATTTACAATTGAATAGAGAGATCAGTTTAAAATAACAGACAGTAAGCAACTGCTTTCTATGCTAAATATTGTTATGGAAAGTGAAGGAGTAAAAGTGAAGGTCATGTTTTATATTGCAGTTAACAAGAAAGATTTGGTTCCTTTATTATGAAAGGAAAGGATTTTAAAACAAATATTACAAGCAGTATAAAATACAGTCCTCTAACAGATACTAAAACTATTTCTGTATGTTCCTAGCAAATCTTTTTGACTGCTACAAACAAGGGAGGTTCCTGATGACTTTGAAAGAGTGCTTAATATCAGGCATAGCAGAAAAACTTTTCTTCTCACCCCAAAAGAAAGAAATTTTCAAGGCACAAAGTCCATTGTTCTACCACTGAATACTGAATAACAATGCATCTGTCTACTAGAAAACATCATCATCAACCTGGTTTAGTTTTCAGGTCACTCTGTTATGCAAAACACCCAGGAAAAATGCGAGGACCATCTCTAACAACACGAAATCCTTTGATTCACATATAACAGAAAGATGGGTTTTGCATAAGGCCATACGAGGATGTATTGCAAGAATGCAAATGTTTTGTCCTGGAGTATGAGGAAGACGGTCTTTTTTAGCTTAAGCAACTTGGCTTGAATGTTTTTTTCCCCCCTCAGTCTGTTCAATTTCATGCAGCTCTATTTGTGCACAAAAATAACTATCTCATATTTCTGGAAAGCTGTTTTTGGGACATATTGTTTCATTTGATCATACTGCTGATATGTGGGAAGTTTAGTGGAGAAAATGGAAAAGTGAGACTGGAGATTAGGTGGAAGAGGGATGTTAGTATTTCCAACTAAACCGGCCGTGATCTTTCCCACCCATCCTCCTGGCATACAGTAAAGATGAGTCCACGTTCTTTCTTTCACCCACACGAAATATTGTTGCCTCTGCTATTGCTTACCATACCCTACAAGACCCTCTGCTACAGCTGTTCATGGAAATGCTCCTGGATTTTGTCAAAGCAGCACAGGCTAAAGAAACCCACCCATGACCACTGTTCATGCACACCCAGGTCAGACTTGGGATGCTCCCAGCTGAGGAGCTGAGGGAAGGCTAACCTTGGAGAAGTGAAGGTGGATGGGCAGCTGCAACCAGGAGTGGGGCTATGGTCCCTCTGTCGTTGTAGGGAGCTCAGCTTATCCTTACTGACTCTTCTGAAACCTTTTGCCAGGTACTTTGAGAAGGGATTTAGTTTCCCCATGAGCAGTTTCAAAATATGACTGGGATGTGTTTCTGGAAGACTAAAGGACAGCTATCAGTGATTTCTCAGCCTCTGCCTTCTGCAAGAGCTGTTTTGATTCCCAAGATTCATGTCAAAAACTAAGTACTGGTTTTGCCTCTCATAGTCCCTAGAATCAAGCACTTTAAACGAGTGAAATACTTACAGTAATCTAAAACTTCTGAGAATCAGACAAGGTCTCTTCAGCTGAAGTAAATTCACAAAACCTATCTGGCTTCCCAAGATAGCAAAATAATACTGCAGCAATTATATGAAGATGTTGGTAGTGTTCTATAGAAATACATAATACTTGTTGGTTTACAAAAAAACCCATAATACTTGTTCGCTTTTAGGCATTCTTAGTGTAAGAAAATTACTGAGTGTAGTGCTGCAAATTAAAAAAAAAAAATCATTTAAATAAGTATATTGCAAAATATCTTTCCCTGAAAGGAAGCAGCAGCCAGAAAAGCAACTAGATCTTTGCCAATCATCAGTTTGTACTACAACCTGTAGTAACACCATCCTCCTACATTTCATCCCAAGTGTTAGTACAGCATGTGTCTGCAGTCAGCTTTGGGATACAGCAGGCCTTATAACTGAGAAGAGTGCACCAGTTCTTGGGACAAGAACTGAACAACACTATCAAACTGAAATATTTAAGCAGACAAAATAGTTGGCATAAACTATTCAAATTAAAGGTAAACAACATTCTACTGAGGCTGTTAGCACAGCCATTGCAGATATTTTGTGCTACTTACAGATCATAAACAGTCAAGCCCTTTTATTACCTTTCATCCTTAATGTAATGTAGCCAGCTCACTACCATTGTTCCCACCACAGGTCAACTGCATCTAAAATGGAAGAAAATCTTTCTCAAAACTCATCCTGATCTTTTCCCTGTTGAAGTTCAGATGTTGACTGAATCTAATCTAATTGAATTGCAACACCTCACAAGGAAGTAATGCAGAACATGTGGAATACTTACACTACAAACATCATTAAAAAGATGGCAACTCTCAGGCATTAGCTTGGTATTTGTCTGAGCAAATGTCCCAGTTAGAACAGCTGGGACCAGTTCATCACTGGATGGGTGTAACCCAAAACTGTGTATCCTATAGCCTTCCATGCCATTGCCCAGAAACTGTTATCAATAGAGCATTTACACCCTCTGCCCAGAGCAGCCTGACTCCTCAGGCTTTAAACTGGGTGTTAAGAGGCCTTCGAGATAGGAGGGTGCTCTTGTCCTCACACCCATTGTGGAACTCCCCGCCCTGAGGGAGGTACTGGGCATTCCTACCTGAACTGGAGGATATATAACCTTGGACTCTTGGGACTTTTTTAACCACTCATGGGATCCAGAGGAAGACTGCAGATCACCACTCTCGACTGGACTGCAACCACCACTTTTCAACCAGACTGCAACAGCACCCTCACCAACAGGTTTTTCCCCTCTCCTTTTACTTTGGACTCAGGGGGCCCAAGGAACACCACTCTGTTCATGCCCCAGGGTGCTGGGTTATACATTTGGGTTTTGTGGGTTAAAACCAACTGTTTGTCTGTATAATCGTATTATTGTATTATTTTATTAAATTGTTATTCTAATTTATAATCTCTCCTTTGAGTTGAGTTCATTTCCCCTGCTGGTTTACCTTTAAACCGGCACAGCAAACAGAACACTTCTTACAATATGAAAAGACATCCTTGACTTCCATAGTTTATTCCCAGGCTGGCATACTGCAGAGGAGCCTCCTAAAACCTAGAAATGGCAGGATTACAAAGAGCCAAGATCACTTACATAAAAAACCCCACCAATACACCAAGGTATGAGGAAGGGCCTTGCTAGCAGGGAGTCACCTGCTCACCATAGTTGTAAAGTAACCAAAGAATAAGAAACATTGTTTTCTTGGCACCATCTTGACCCATTGGTCTGTCCCTTCTGTTGGCAAGACCCTGGTGTAAGGGGGTTCCCTAATTCCCCAAAAACTTCCCATAGCTGTAGGCTGCAATGCAGCACAGGTATATTGTTGTGGATTACAGCAAACTCTGGAAGGGGCAGCAGTCTAGAGTTTTGACATATTTGGCCATTTGCTCCTGAGAGGTCCTCATTCTACATCTCTACAGGCAGAGATTCTCTGTTTTCTTCTGACAAAACTACTGCAAATTTGCTGCTGTGCCTCTTCTTGCTCTCAGCTCACAGTAACACTTTTTGTGAATGTTTTAGAACATTGTAACTAAATATTCACTCACATTTGCTCTGAAACTGTAGATACTCTCTCACCTGTCTAATTATTGCCGTGTATAGTACACAGGGGAAATTAAACTTCTGGGGCTTTTTTTATTACCAGCTGTAAACATATAAATTCAAACTGTACCACTCTTTTGTAAGATTTTACTATGTCACACCAGACTGCTAAATGAGTTGGATTGCAAACTGGATTCCAAGAGAATAATTCTATTGTTTTATAAAAAATCACAGATCTCATCATGCAGCTGGTAAAGAAAGAGCTTTTACATTTCTGTGCTTGTTTCACTGTTTCCAGCTATTCACTCATACCTTTCATCCCAACTTGGACAGTCAAGGAATTACCCAGTTCTTCTAACCCACGATGCCTGGCACAGCACAGTAGTGCTGCAGTCACAAGCTAAGAGGGCTGTTAGATATTTAAGCCACCTTTTTACTGAGTGGCATTTTTTTGCCCTACTAGGAGAATCATTCCATGCAATGTAACAGTATGACATACCTTTTTCAAAATGCTATATAGGCAAAATATTATTTGTTCTAAAAAACTGAGTGAAACTACTTCAGCAAGTGATGGTAATTCTCCTTGTGCTCCATATCATTCTTAGCAGTTCTTCTTTGAATGGCCCTTACTTCCCTTCACACTTATCATTTGTGCAGCTGTTTACCCTAAAATTACTTCTGCTAAGAAGTTGTTTGGGATTATATGGGTACCCCCTCAAATTCTCAGAGGCTCCTCAGCATCCCACTGTTCTACTTTCCTGCCTCAGTGCACTCTCTCTTCCTCAGTCTAGGTCTGTTAGAGAAGTACCAGCAAAACTCCCCATGTTGTGCTCATTCCAAAAACTATTTTCCAGGCTGACGTCTCCCCCGGGCAGGACTCTCCATGCCATTCCCAACATGCTTCCTGGGCCAAGCTTGGCAGCCTGGGCTGGTGCACTGGCACTGGCTGTTCTGTTCACAGAGATACCACCCTTTCTTCCCAATTAGGGAACAGACACGTTTCCTTCCTGGCTCTGCTCTGCAGGTTTGGCTTCCAGGGGTCGTGCTAAACATCATGCCTTCAGAAAACTGCCTCACACACCTCTCGTTTGCTAGATTTATGCTAATACAACCTCAAGCATTCATTGGTTTATAAGGTAACACAGATGAGGTTGACATGAAGGCTCAGTTAGGCTGGGCAGGCTTTTGTGGTGTCAGGAGCAACCATCAGTATAATGTCACCCTAACATGATGGCACACTTTTATAAGATTATCTGCTTAGCACATTTCCCTTACTCAAAAATGGCAAAGTCTGCTACACAACTAACTCTCATCAATACACTGGCTTCTAGGTAGACAGCAAATATAATACAGGAAAATATATAACTTGTATCCTTTTTGACAACTTTTTTTTCTGTTAATGAAATAAAAAAAACAGCTAGGAAACAATCTCAATAAACAATCTGCCTTAGAAAAATCAAGCTGCATGCTGGAAACAAGGATCAAATCCTTGATTTACATACACTGGAAGAACATTTTCTGAGAGCACTCCAGAGACTGCATCATGAAAATCAAAAATCAGAGGATATCGATGGTAAAGAAGGTGATATGTATGCTCATGAGCTAACCCTGGACACTGGCATACAATTCATAATCAAATATAACAAAAGTCTAGGTGTTTCTTTTTCTGGGATTCTCTGAATAACGATAACAGAATTTTCTAGTAGAAAAGTATACATTCAGGTTTCTTGTAGCAAAAAGAATAATAATCCACCTATCTGTGGAGTGAGTTTAAAAGACACAGGACATCATTCCTATTAAAATGTTAATTTATCAATGATGTACAAAACAGAAGAAAGGACAAATAGACATCTAAAATTTGATTAGTTTTATCCCCACTGAGCAGAGCTGGCTGCAAAATCCCTTGTCATGCTTCAATTTTAAAATAAGATGGTTTAGACCTTAAAATAGATATGCTATGGTAGGCTTCTGGATCTTAAATATGAATGTAAAGACACCTATTTCAAAATATGTGAAGCAGCATAAAAGGTGGCTAATGCCCCAGTTTCATTAGTACTTTAGTTCCAAAAGGTGAGAAGCCTTCTGTGGCAAGGAGTGACAAGTATGGGTATTTTTGTGAAGCCACATTCATCAGCTGATAACTCCAGAAACACACACTAATTTATCAACTTGTATTCAAAGCTGCTGGCCCAATGCTCTGGCTTAGCATTTAAACAAACAAGCATACAAAACCATCAATTAGCTGATCACAGCCCATTGGACAGGCTTTCTGTCCCAGGGCCACCAACTACTGCTGCAATCCAAACCACTGGGCAGTTTACCAGCTTTGAGCTCGTCAGTCCTTTATCCAAGCTCCCTTCAGACATGGTCCTCTGCTGACTCCGTGCTGTTCAGCAAGGTGCTCTGTGCAGGTGGCTGTGCCACAGCCCAGGAGGCTGCTGTGGAGCGCAGAAACATCTCCAGAGCATCTACAGAATGTAACACTGCTTTTTACTAATATTGTGTTGCTTCCTGTAGTGTTTGAACCACTCTTATAAGGATGAATTACCTCTTCTTACAGCTGTCATGAATTATTTATTCTAATGTCATATACACTTAGTTCTATTTTCTGTTTTATCTTGGCCACAGTGATTTTATTTACCCAACAGAAGGCTGTGCCTTTGCATATGCCTCTTGTTTCATTTTGTACAAGGCAACTAATCAGCTTTGTGCACAGCACCTACACATGGAAAAGGAGAGCTACTAAGAGCCCAGGTGAAGCACATTTTTGTCACATTATGAGACCATTCTTATAACATCTCCTCTTCCATAAAGAAGAGTTAAACTTTATTGTTCAGCGATAAAGTAACTGCTAGTCTAACATTTGCAGCATTAAAATACATTAGCCTTTTACACGTTTCCTGATCTTATTAAGTTTTATTACCAGACTGTGATAAAGTTTGCAAACCAATAATTTTGGTGATCTACAATAAGTAATGAAATGACAAGGAAATCATGTTAAAACAACATTAAAAGGGAGAGTCATTCTTAACTGCAGAGTGTGGGAAGCTGCAAGCAAAACTCCCATTAGTGGTAAATACAGAAGATTAAAAAAAAAAAATATTCCTACACATTTGCAAAAATAGACTTAGTGAGATTTTTGTGCATTAAAGAGGGCCATAAGATTTTAAGTTATTTTTTCCTCCCTACTTTCATGGGCTTACCTGCTGGTGCTTACTTTTACTATTTTAATGCCATGAACAAATATTTTAAATTTCACATGCCACGTATATAAACCTGTGTACACCTTGAATTGCAGTGAAGAGTTTCTTAGCAGGCAGAAGAGTGTTTAGTGATGTGTCCAGTGCCAGATCATTAACAAGACTGCTTTACAAGGCTGACTGGTGAGTAGTTTTAGAAGCTGAACAGAAGTTCCTCAACTAAAGAAATCCTGAAGTGTACAGAGATTTCACTGTTTTAAACAAAGAAAGAGGAAACCACCAGGCCAGGGCAAGGGGTGAAAGGTATCCTTCCAGATGTGAAGGACTGATCTAGGGGCTCTTCTACTATATAATGATTCATAGTTTCCTTAATTAGAGACAAATGTAATTCAGGATTTGTCACAGCAATTCAGACGGAAAGTCCCCAGGACAGTAATTTTGGGATGGGTGACATCTGGCTGCTCTGCTACCAAAGAAGAGATTGGTGTGAGAGGACCCCACCCTTGGGGGTGACCCCGCAGGGGCTGGACACAGCCAGGCACAGGATTAGCAGTTTAACCTCCCATGTGTATTCATTCACTTGAAGACAACATATTCCCTTTCCCCACCCCCTTTTGAAATTATCGTACCTTCGACATCTCAAGAAATAAGAAAAATGTGGGGTATCTAATAAATGCCTCATTCCAACAAGTTTCCCCAATTCCTTCATTCTCCTCAGTCACTTCTGAAAACATCTGAAAGTATGGTTTTCCAGCATACCTCTGCTTTCCTTTATTTTACTGTACAGACAAGCTTAGAACATATATTGACCTTCACTCGTCACAGAGAACAAACTTCACCTCTGCCAGAAGCCAGAGCAGCTACACAAAATAAATTCTAATTGTAAGTGAGACTGCTGAGGCTTCAGCTCAGTGCTCTCCTCCCAAAGAGCAGCAACATTCATACTAAATGAATTTCCTGATAAACCCCCGATCAGCAGACAATCATTTCAGATTTCACTCCTGACGAGGATTTCTAGTGACAACAGAAAATGACAAAAAAATTCCCTAAGCATCGTAACAAGCCATCTGTCACTGCTCGCTCTTTCAGACAATTGGTTATCATGTAACACTCACTCTCATTTGCAGCATTTCATTCCTACCCAAATATTCTGACAGTTCTTCCATTTTATGGGAGAACAAGGTTAATATTTTCTGAAGACAAAAACTAACTTCACTGTTTAATTTTCTATATGTTCATTGACATGTCTTTTAGTCTAATACCCAGGGCTTGTGTAATACTTAAAGCCAAAAATCCCTGATTAGCTGGAACAGTCCTAAGGCTTCTGAATGAATAATGTGAGAATGAGTTTTGTTTTGTTTTCAAACTACTTTTTAAAAATTCAGAGGATGGATTTAATTAAAATGCAGAGTCTTTTCCAAAATTCCTCATAGTCTTTATTGCCAACCTATCTCATGCATATCAATTCTTGAAAAATTAACTCCCCTTCTCTAGCAACATTTCAGGGGAAAATACGTTGTGAATTAATTAGTAAGGGTGGCACACATAGGCAAATTTCTGGGAATGTATTTTATTATCTACAGACCCAAATTTTCAGATTTTCCTCTGAGTTTGCCATGCACAAACAAAGCCTGGACTCATCTAGGTATTACCCTTCCCCAGCTCTCCTCCAAGCGCCTCTTGGACTCCGGGATATTCCACACTACCATAGTGGGGAAACCTGGTCCTTCCCTGCAGAGAGAAGCTCCCCACCATCTCCCAAACACACACCTGCCTTTCAGTGTCTGCACTCCAAACACTGGAAACATGAGAAAACCTGACTTGATGCTTCTCCTCGGTGTTCAAAAGGAAACTGGACCAGCTCCTTTATGTTATGTCATGAGGACACTTGCTGCTTTGATTTTCAAAGGCTTCTTCTTCTTTCACTTCATTTCCCATCTTGTAACGTGGAACTTTCATGTTTTGTGGTCACGAATTTCTTTTAAAGGAATTGGCTACAGTTTCCTTTCATCCCCAGTGTAGAACAGTTGTTCACACACCCTGAAAAATTTATGCTACCCACAATGTGTAGGAATCAGAGTTTTTTAACATGGACATGGGCACAGCAGCAATCTCAGCTGTATTTGTTATACATTTTTTATAAAAAAGATCTCTGTCTCTTCTGAAAAGTTTTCAGTGCATCAAAATGAAGAGGTTTCTCTGGAGAAAACTGATTGAAGTCAAAATGAACAGCATTTTCTTCTTCCAGGAAAAATTACATGTACTTTCCCTATTTCAGCAAGTAAAGGTGAGGCAGGAGAAAACAAATCCAGGAAACCTTATGCCTTAAAAACACCATCTGTTTCTGAGCTCAGAAAAACCTTCTCAGCTCTTTTCCAACTCCTTGAGATGAGAGCTGCAACTGTAAAGGTGTGACAGCTGAAAGGTGGGAGACTACAGAGGTCCAGAATCCAGGGGATCACAGCAATAATTCAAGATTACAGAGGGCTTTGTGTCCAGGTCCCTCCAACCTGAAAAGCCTTACTGAGAAGCGATCTGCACCATCCAACAGTGGAAGGTCTTTATTTCTTGCAAGATGCTAGTGAAGAAAAAGACACCTTCAGGGAATGATGTGCATGAATTCAGATGGATTTCTGTTCATGTACAAGTTTGGCTGACTAAACCTGTGGTCTTTTCTGAGCAGTAAACAAATGACTTTCACTTTCCTATACCAAGCAAACTAAGATAAATAATTGCACTTATCACAGCAGAATGAACAACAGGGCTTCAAGAATGATTTTTTTTTTTACAAGATGACAGACCTCCTGCTCCCACACATTTTCTTCTCTCTCAGTGACCTGTGCTAGCTATTGCACTGTGCATCAAATAAAAATATTCTCAAGGAATATGTTCAAGGACTTGAACATGGGCTTCCCTTTGTGAGAGCCAGTTCTATAACCATTGGTGCTTTTAAGTCAGCTGCTCTACTCGGGAGAAGCTGTAACATATCCAAAATGCAAAATTATATATACAAGCTAAAACAGAATCTTGAGAACCTTCTCACAGTCCTTACCATGTTAGAGTGATTACTGTGGTCATTTTGTCTGAACTACACTCAGACAGTTTCAACTAGCCAATACAGAAAACAGATAATAAAGAACACCACAGTTTCATGTATGCAATTTTAAGTGACAACAGGGGCCCTGTAGCCCATGCTGTGCTCTTCAAGGCAGCACAGCCCCCCCTGGCTAAGCACCTCTCTCCTGCACTGTGCCCCCAGCCTGGCACAGCACCATCTGCACCAGCCCCGGCCGGAGGCAGATCATCCCCATGCTCTCCAGCCTCAGTCACCTCCAACAAAACCCTCAGCCCCACAGAGGGCCCTGGAGTGAGGCTCCCATAAACTGGGAGGACTGGACAGAGGAGATGTCTGCAGTGAGCAGACATCCTGTCCTACGCTCCCCAGGAACCAGCTCCTGCCACCTCCCCAGCCCTCCTGTTCCTCCAGAAACCACAGAAAACTTATGGGGAAAAAAAAGCTGCAGAGTTTGCTTAGTTCCAACAGTCATCCAACATTTTAACTTTCTGATTTCAAAAGGATGAAAAGCTAAGACCAAACACAGGCACAGCCAAAACAGTAAAGTATTTAGAGGCACAAGAGAAGATTGTCTCTCACTATTTGAAGAGGGCTCTGACTTGTGGTGATTACTTCCTCACAGTACTGAAATGAGTTCTTCCCGTTTGTTAGGATTAGCTGACAAACCAAACTCAACTTGTGTGAGTTCTCAAACAGGAAAAGGGACAAATCAGAAATTTATCTATTTTATGACCTTATAATTACCTCTACTGAGTGTCTCACATCACAAAGACAATTTTCTTTTTGTAATTTTTTCACAAGATGTCAAATACAACTTAAATTGAAGTCTTAGGTCCTTTAAAAAGACATCTAGAGTCTTGATTTCACCACTGCTGGTACCAAAAAATCTGTAGGACCCCAGTGTAGCTGCTACACAAATTAATGAATTTCAACATGCACCTTTTTTCTGGTTTTAATTAGGCCTCTTCAATTTCAAGTTATCTTATTTTTTTACTCTTTTGTCCAGCTCAGTGAGAAACCCCTGGGCTAATGACTATCTTCTCATTTTTTGCTACAATCATTTGAAAGAGAAGACTTAGAAAGTGAAAAACCTAAAGGACAATTCCTACTTTAAGGCACATACAGGCTGTATTTCATAACTAAGGCTGTTCTGTAGCCCTGTAGAATTTTCCTACATACTTTTTAAAATGTGATAACCAGAACAAGGGACAAAAAAAGGCTTTTCTTCATAGAAAATTCAGCATACGAAAGAGGAATTAAATAGAGATGTGAACATGGAAGATACTGTAAAGATCCCACTGTAACCTCTTAAATGATAAAGAGGTTGTCAGTCACCTTAACTTAATCTTAGACCATTTTCCCTACAAATCTTAATTCACATCAACTTTAGAAACAAACTCCATTACAAGTCACACAATGCCACCAATGTCATCCCCATCCACAAAAATTTATGCCGTAAGAAAGGCAAAATTTGTGCCTTGTTTGAATGCAGCAGTGTTATTACCACTATTGTGTAAGTCTGTGGCAAAAAGCATCAATGGGCTTGCCAGGGAAGAAGAGGAGTCTTCTGTCTGCTACACAGTCCAAAGGCAGACCTTCATCAGTATCCCCAGCAGGCAAACATCCTCAGTCACCAAAGAATGGGCAGAGGGAGAACAGCAGCACTTCAGTCTACTGCCTCTCAGTGCCAAGGTGGTAAATCAAGGATGCTTCAACAAGATGGGGGAAATGTGAAAAAAAAAAGTTGGTAATATCAGAGGGGATGTTTCAAAACAATGAAATGGATATAATTTATACATATAAAAGCCTAAATAAAGCAGGAGATAAAAGATCTCTCCTGCAATTTGGTATTAATTCAGACAACTTTGGTTTACTTGTTCTCTGTTGGCTTAAGCAGCAGAAAGGTTAACTAAAGGTTTTGGAATTGTTAGTTTCAGCTGGGGAGAAAAAGTCTTCAGCAAGGAAAGTAAATAGGCATGAAGAAACCAACAGAGACCACTTAGGAAGCATCTGTAAATCCTCAGTATAATCACATATTCTCCCCTAAATCAAACTCATCTCTGCCATCCTTCCTTTTTCTGCATATTTTTTATGTAGCCTCAATATAATTTGATAAGAGGAGTTCTCACCTTTCCATGCCGCAAAAGAATTCCAAAGTTGTAAGGTATTGGCGGAAGGACTGAGTAGGAAAAGGGAAAAATACTGGGAATGAAATGTCATCTTCAGGAACCAGAAAGGCCAGAACTAGCATGAATAAAACCACTTTAAAAGAACAACAGGCTTGAGCTGCAGTTACTGCTGCTCCAAAACAAGAACCCCGGAGAAGAGATGACGTTTCAAGAACTGCTCTCAAGCAGGTTGGCCCTTGGTGGGCCAAACAGCAACTGGCAGGTGCCATCTTGCTGGGCCAGGGGATAAACTTCAGGAAGCAGCAGCTCTGTGCAAGCTTCTTTACTGAAAAAAAATGTATATTTAGAAAGAGCTGAGTGCACACTTTTCGCAATGTGGCCAAAATACTTCGCAGCTGAAGCAAAATAACAGTGGAAAGGAGGATAGTGAGCTACAAGATAAAAAGCTGTGAGCTGCCATTTCTTGTTAAAATTGACAAAAAGCTAATTTTGCCGCAGTTATATACAAATTTTCAGCACAACTGTATTTATTGGACTACCATAAGCTGTAGATCACTCAAAACATGCTGACCTTCTTTAAAAGCATTAATAACTTCATTACATCCTCTTGGTGCTGCAATCAAATTTAGAAACTTATTTGTAACAATGAGTATGTAACTTAGAAAAGCACAGCTCTTGAAGAATCGAACATATCACTGAAAATTCCTTAGAAATGTCCATTTCTTACTATTATTTCACTTGGAAAACTCTTCAAGCTCAACGCTACTTGTGCCATTTTAGTTTTCTTACTTGCACCTAAAAAGCCCAAAAAAATAACAAACAAACAAACTAAAACAACCAGAATAACTCCACACTCCACCCCCTCCACACACACACAGACACTGACAGTGCTTGTGGCTTTTGTTCTTACTGTTTTGTCAGGAGGGCTGCTCTTCTGTTTACACAGAATTTACAAAGGGCCCATCTGTAGATAACAGAAGAGTGATACAACTGGTAGATCATCTGACAGGACAAAGTAAGATCTTTCTTTGTATCCAACTGCACTAACAAAAGTGGCATGGTATAAGGCAACTTTGATCTTGTTTTCCACTCCATTTACCTTGGGCAGTTTGCAACTCCTATGGACTTCTGAAGCTCCTTTAATGAAAGGAGGAACTCAGAATACAAGGAAGGAAAACCTGCACAACACAGCTGAGACTCGAGTGAAAACAGAGGGAACTCTGTCACTGAACACCAGCTGTCTTTTTCAAATATTTTCGGTAAAAAAGCTCAATTTTATGATCAGGAATTTAGATAGTGTTTTTTACCTCTGTGCTTTCTAAATAAATGCTCCTTGAGAGGTGGCTTGTGAACATGACTGTGCACAACAGCAAGCGGTTGCAGGGGTTCGATCACCACAGAAGAACTGGGTTTATCCTGTGCCTGCACTTTGTCAGCTTTGAAATCTTTTAATGGAGCACCAGTTCCCAAGACACAGAGCTGCCTTCTCACATCCTATCCAAGATGCAGACAATTTCTCCACACAGCAGGTTCAGTTTAGTAGAACATGGCAAAGATTCAATAACTAAGCTTAAGCAAACTGAAAGACACATATGAAAGCTCAGTGTCTTCAGAGAACAGATGCCATCATTCACTTCATGGTGTGTTTTGCAGACAGGACAATTTGGCAGGATTTTTAAGACTAACATGCAAAGGATTCTTCATTCTCTCCCAGAAGGGCTGAAAAGCCAAGGTAAGGAAACTCTGATGACCAAATCACACATAAATCATACAAGCCCATGCTCATAAAACACTAACAAATACAAGTTATTCCCATTTCATCATAATTCTGGTCATTAAACCGACACAAGTCTGGAATTCAACAAAAAGCCATGCTTGGCACAGCTGCTGCCTCTGCAGTATGGACCATAGAAGCACGGATATAAAAACTAAATTCCACAGCTCTAACTGAAGCCTGTGGCAAATACCCTTTAGCTTCTGGGTGCTGTGGTGACACCCTTACAATGTCTTTTTTTTCAGAGGACTGAGAAACTCAGAAGTGGGAACTCCAGCTGCAGCTCTGTTGCACAAGAGCTGATCTCACCTAGACCTCCAGGAAGTTTCATGAAAGGCTGTAAAAAAACTGCTTCTTGAAGTATTCAAAATGTCAGGAGTAATGTCTGCATGTGTATTTCTTTAATTTCAGGTGACTGGAATTATTGCATTGTTCAGCATTTGTCAGAATGAATCATCCAGCCAAGCTTTACACTTGAATTGAAGTTTTCTATCCTAATAATATATTGCAGGAAGCTTTGTATATATAAAGAGACTCAATTTTTTAAAAGTGTAAAACACCCACTCCACCCACCCCAAAAAGGTATGTGAAAGGTAGGTGCAGGACTATCCATTCACAAAATTAGTATCTGCAGTTTTCTGCCACGTGATTTAAGACTATGTTTCAGTATTTCAGTTAGAAAAATGTCCCAATATGAAACCAATTTTCCTTTTGTTTCAGGAAGAGCACTTCTGTGTTTTAATCCCATTCAAGCACCTGAGTTTTAGAGGTCATTTACTGGATCCCTGTCGCTATTCAGAGAACATGGGAGGAAGGAGGGCTGAGAGAATTTATCTTTTCTAGCTGCAATTAGAAAACAAAGCAAGAAAAGTAAACAAACCAAAAAAAAAAACAAAACCAAAACCAAAAAACAACAAGTTGGTCTTCAGCTTTAAGGGAAGAGTTTTTCCTTGTAAAAGCTTAATTTAACAGGCAAAGAAATGCAGTTCAAGGCATATTTTGTTTCCTCTGTATTTTAGCATCAGCTGCTTGAAGGGAAAGATACTTAAGCTCCCTGCTGCACGAATGCTTCTGTAGTACAAATAAGAAGACCTCCTTGCCTTATCAATCACAGGATAAAATATCTGATATTCAAACCCACAGGGCTCACAATTCAGCATTTTAAATTACAGTTCTGCCTTAAAGACTCACAACAAGCTCTTCCATTTCCCTTTTGATGTTTTTTCGCAGTTCACAAAGGCTGTGGGTGAGATCTCAAAAAAAAAAAAAAAAATCCCCTCCTCCACACCTCTGACAACTTGGCAGAGAAAACCTGCTTTCATATTCCTGCCTTGCTACAGCTATCACAAAATCACAGAATATGCCAAGTTGGAAGGGTCCCACAAAGATCATCCAGTCCAACTCCTGGTCCTGCACAGCCCCATCCCCAACAGTCACCCCCTGTGCCCCAGAGGATCATCCAAACCCTCCTGGAGCTCTGGCAGCCTTGGTGCTGTGCCCACTGCCCTGGGGAGCCTGGGCAGTGCCCAAACAGCCTCTAGGGGGAAGAACCTTTGCCTGAGATCCAACCTGACCCTGCCCTGGCACAGCTCCAGCTGTTCCCTGGGTGCTGTCCCTGGTCCCCCCAGAGCAGAGCTCAGTCCCTGCCCCTCCTCAGGCAGTTGGAACTGCAGTGAGGTCTCCCCTCAGTCTTCTCTTCTCCAGCTGAACACACCAAGTGCCCTCAGTGTCCTCACACAGCCCTTCCCCATCTTTGTGTCCCTCTTTTGGACACTCTAACTGGCTTAATATCTTTCTTATACTGTGGTGCCCAAAACTGCCTCAGTTTTGCAGGTGAGGCCGCCCCAGGTCCGAGCAGAGTAGGACAATCCCCTCCCTCACCCTGCTGGCTGGTGATGCTGGGCCTAATGCCCCCCAGCTCTGTTTATGCATCCCTAGTTACATGAGTATCACTCATTCCTCTTTAAAATAATTTTTACTGTTTAACCAGGAAACAGTACAGCTCCCTACAGGACAAGCAAAGAGAGGGATCAGTTTACATTTGCTGCCACAAGTTTACCAGGTGTGACAATTCCCTAAACATTACAGAGTTACATCTCATATGGATAGTTTTAGTCGGGAAGCTTGTAAATTCTCTTCTTTTTACTGTACGTTGCTTAGAATTGTATCGTAGTAATAAAAGCATCATAAAAATAAAGGATCAGGTGAACTCACTAATATTCCAGAAAGCAACATGCCTACAATGACACTGCATTCCTGTATGTCAACCCTTCTGCACCCTATGCTGACCAAAAATGGAACACAGCACTAGCCAAGGAACAGCAATCCTGCAGAATTACTTCCTAGGGAAGCATTAACAAATATAGGTGTGTTTTCCAAGTCTGTCACTAACACCATGTTCTTGGCCCCCAGAAGTAACCAGTCTTCCTTTCAATTACTTTTCACCTCCATGTGAGGATAGAATACTCTTCCGGAAGAGGAGACAGAGTTATTCGCTTAAGAAAGCTTTCCTGCCTAAAAGAAACATCTTTGTCAAAGGCAGTTTTGATGTTTTCTCCCCCTGCATTCCAGAGAGGCTCTCAGGCTCTCCCTCCGTGTGTGAGGAGGAGAGAACGCTCGCAGCCCTGTTACCGCCCCGCGGCCGCAGGCAGGGCCGGGGGGCAGCGATGACAAAGCCCGAAGAAGAACAGGGGCCGGGTCTTTGTCAGCCCCGCTGTGTTCCAAGCGCCGTTACGGCTTTGCTTGGAAGTCTGGTGTTCTTGACTTTGGAAATAAATTTTCTGCAGTCCTTCCGCTGCCTGGCATTTCGGGGGGACCTGCATGCTACCTTACTTCACACTCCACAGTAATGCAGTCTTCTCGACTTCACTCTGAAGGCCCTGTGTAACACAGCCTGAAGAGCTCAATTTTACTTAACGGCATAGTTTTTACATTTTAATTTCTTCCCCCTCCCCCCTCATCTTTCTCCTTATTAATTATCTTCCCTTTCAGAGGTGGAGGGGACAGGGGGATGGCAGAGAACAAAACCCAAGAAAAATCCCAGTTTCATGCTTTCTAATTATGCCAAAATGCAAAAGTTACGTTTAAATCCTATA
The DNA here is from genome assembly GCF_001604755.1 of Lepidothrix coronata. Classification (NCBI taxonomy): domain Eukaryota; kingdom Metazoa; phylum Chordata; class Aves; order Passeriformes; family Pipridae; genus Lepidothrix; species Lepidothrix coronata. Next base: position 1,180,653 of record NW_016690304.1, read on the forward strand.
TTTTTAGGATAGACACAAGACAAAACAAAGCTGGAGAAACAGCCTAGTAAGGTTAGCTTTCTGACAGTATTTTAGTTCACCTAATGCTGTAAACAGCCTGGTCAGGTTTCTAAAGGATGTGAATGAAAACCTTGGGAAACATTTCAGTTGTTATTACCTCAGCTCAAATCTGAATGATCCAGCCAGGCCCAAGTGGAAAGCTGACCATCTGAAGCTCCTTTGCTTTATCAATTCTAATCCCTCTTAAAGCTATAACTCATTTCCTGCTTTGCCTCTTAATTTCTTTCTCTGCTTTTATGTATTATCTATCCCTGTAAATATATTATTTAGCTCTGTGGTTCCATGATTCATCCTGCAGATACTACACAAAGTGCTACCCTGTACCGCATTCCTGCTGCAGTGAATTTCTCACACACACACACACAGGTGAACTCCAGTAACTGTACTGCAGACTGATATGGCAGGAATGGTTTGGAGGCTGCAGGGTACTCATGTGGCTGCAGAACATGTAGACATTATTCTGCCTGCTACTGTGGCAAACACCAAAATATTAAACAGAGCTGATAGAAAAGAGCTAGAAAACAAAGAATGAGGAAGAATAGGAAATATTACAGATGAGTGCCAATATTTGATACAGCAGGAACACTCCCTTTAACAACAAAAAGCTATGAGATTTTCTGAAGACTTAAGTAGTGGAGATAGAAATAGAAACTGTCTTGATCTCCAGTCCTTTAAATGAAGGGGGATGGGAACTACATCTCTTTGATGCTTATTCTTTAAATTGTATAAACCTGAAAGAATCTATTTACTTACAAGATAATGACATAATGTGTAGCTGGATGGGAGGGTTTTTTGGCTGGGATTATATCAAAAGAGAAAAATATATGGACTGCTACAAACCAGATGATGGATGGATGTTGATATTATATCCTTTTTTCTCCTCTTTGTAGAGCTGCTTTAAACTGAAAGAGCTGACACATTTATTTCATTACTTAACATCAGAAGCACTTGCTTCATTATTTTATAGTTTTGCACGTTGTCAGCATTCTGACTGGTAGCTTCTTCACATTTGATTGCTGTCAGTGTATAAACAACACACATAGGCTGATTTCATACACAGCATCCATCTTCCCTCATTAGACGCTACAGCTGTTCCTGTATTATGGCATCATTCCCTAACTCGCAAAAATAAAATATTTAATACATTTATTCCTTTGTTTATATCACAACAAGTACAGACAAAATGCCTCGATAAATCCCTTTTTTTTTTCCAATACGCAGTGACAACAAGCAAACACTGGTGTCCTTACTCAGAAGACAGCAGCCAGCAAATGTGGAATTCCCATAAAAGTTTTGCTAAAGACTCAGTAGAGATAAAGACAAGACCCATCCTCTCTCCTCCTCTCCAGCTGGAAATAACTACTCCTTCCAGAGCTGCTTCTAGACACCCTTGCACCTCAGTGCCTGTGACATGCATCTGAAAACGATGGGGTGGAAGAGAGAAGTTCTCTGCAGGGATATGTAAACACAGGACCTGGGGAACAGCATCCTGCAGGTACCCAGTGATCTGGCACCATCCTAGGTACATGTTGCTTTCCAAGGCTGTGGTTGGAAAGGGCCTTACAGGAAAATTCTGCATTGTAGGGTGAACCTGTGACAATGAAGTACCCCGTCATTTTTCAAAATCCTACCAGTGTGTGTTATAGGGCACCCTACTCAAACACACACAAGTGGTCACTGCAGAGCTTCTGCTGATTCAAGGGTTTGCCTGCAGGACCCAGAAAGCAGCAGGCAACTTGGACCAGTGCTAACAGTGTGCTTGGGGAATACAGACGGCATTGGAACTGGTAGTATTGCCCAGTGCCTGCAATTCCAAAATGCTTGACTTTACACATGCTGGGTTTTTTGGCTGCAATTACTGTAGAGACACAGTACTAGAAATTAAACACAATTTAGCTGCCTAGTTAAAGTAATAGTATACAAACTTGCTTTCAGAAACAGAGGGGATACAGAAATAAGTCTTACATAAGACAGCCCATTATGTCAAGACATGCAATAACCAACTGTCAACTTTTGTAATTCAGAGCAAATAGGGGGAAGACAAAGAATGCTATGCTCAACTTGGAAAGACAACATAATGGAACAATAAAAAAGAAATTATTGTGTCATAACTTCGACCTCTACAGAGTTGCCTAGCCACTTACAAGCATTAAAGGGAGACAAAAATAATGAGGGGAGCAATACTGCCCACAAAAAAAAAACAAACACACTGCATTTTATAAAAAACGTATTTATGACCATAAAAAAATCATTGTTACTGTACAAAAACAATGTATAGTCTTATTCAGAAGATCAGATTAGAAAATACATAATCATTTGCTTTTGGGTGCTCAGGAAGAACTCCTCCTGAGATGGCACAACAGAGACACATCACCTACTTGCTCCAACCCCAGCTCTGCGTAAGTGGAAACAACAGAAACTATTTGAAAAAAGTTCTTCTGGGGCTGCAAAACAGCCTATGCAGCTTATGAAAGTCCTTGCCATAAACCTAGGGTGGCCCCAAAGAGGTCATGGGTCCCTGTAATGAACAGGGGGCCAAAGGATGAGAGGAAGCCCACAGGACACTTCATATCGTGAAGAGTGATGTTTTATCAAATTCAAACCACAATTTACAGCATTTTTATACTCTGTCATTTGAAAAGCTCCAAAAGCTATAAAACTTAGCCTAAGGCCTTTGTGAAGAACTGGCTGACACTCACAACCTATGCAAATCCCCACTGGAGGCACAAGTGGGACTGCCTGTCAGAGTACCTCTTCTTTTCCTCTGGCTAGGGAAAGCATCTGCAGCAGTCTGGCTCCTAATCTGGTTGCCTCAGGACATATGTAAGTTTAGATGGTATGAATATTGTCTTAAAGGAATTGAACTGTGTATTGAGTCAGTCGAGCTGGAGTTCATTTTCCCACCACAGCCCTTCCAGTGCTGTGCTTTGCACTGAGAGCTAGAAAGGTGTCGGTAACACACCAGTGTCTTGGCTACTGCTGAGCAGGGCTGGCACAGCATCAGCACTGCCTCTGAACATTCCACCCCCTGCATCAAGAGGATGGGGGCAGGCAAGATCCTGAGGGGGGGCACAACCAGGCCAGCTGACCCAAATTAACCAAAGGGCTATTCCAGACCATATGATGGCAGCTGAGACATAAAAGCTAAGGAAAGGGAGAGGGAGGGGGTGCATTCGTTATTTACAGTGCTTGCCTTCTGAAGCAGCCACTCGATGTGCTGAAGCCCTGCTTCCCGGGAATTAGCAGAACGTTGCTGCTGATGGGAAGGAGAGAATAAACCCTCATATTTCCACTTCGCTTGTGCGTGTGCAAACTTCCACATTTGCTTTAGTGAAGTGCCTGATCTCAGCCTGCAAGTTGTTTGCCACCTTATTCTCTCTCCCCTGTCCAGCTGGGAAGGGCAGTGATAGAGTGGCTTGGTGGGCACCAGGCATCCAAGCAAGGGCAACCCACCACAAACTAAAATTTCAGCTACAGAGAAAAACATGCTGGTTTATGTCTTAAAGGCCTGAACTTCACGAAACAGTAAGCACAGAAGGATTTGGACACAGATGGCTTAGGTGGGGAGAAGAGTACAGTACACACACTATTTTTATAAATCATGAATTAAATATATTTTGAATACAATGTTTCTTATTGCTACTATGGGAAAAAGTCTAATTACAGAAAAACTCAAGAGAAACACCTTGTATCAGAAAGAGTTCATACATTTAGGAAAACAGAAAATCAAACACTTAGGTTTTTTGTCTTTGTAATTTTTTTTTCCAACAAACTTTAGGGAAGAGCCATCCAAATGCAATTTATGAGAAAATTCTTTGATTCATTCTGCACTGTTGGCAATCTCACCCAGTATATTCAATAATATTTACGCTAAAGGAAAGCTATATAAATAAAATTACAATTATGTTTACTTGTCAATTTTTATTGGTTTGGTAATAGAAGTACTTCTAATAGTCTGTTTTCCATTTTTGGCTTGTCTCTATTGCTTCATTATGTTATTTTATGGTTTCCATTAATGAATCAAAATAAAAGTTAAGCAATATTATAAATGTAGCAAGCAACCATCTGCTTTGCCTTAATTACCAAAAAACTTTAGTGCATCTGTGTAAGCCTCTTTTGAATATCAATATTCTCATTTCTCTGTGAAAGAAAACCACTGTGACAAAACAGATCAGAAAAGGCAAATCTGTCCAACAATACAAGGCATGGATCTAGTCCTTTTCCTCGTGATAAAGTTGCAATAAAACAAGAAACCGTACTAAAAATGTGGATTAGTGCTTCAGTGAAACCACAAAGCACATTTTACATTCTGTCACATTCAAATTAATTTCACTACATCTCCTCACATTACAAGTTGTGGGTTGGTGACTATACATATACATAAAAAAATATATATATACATGGCTATATTTGTGACTCAGTCAAGTCTTCAGAAGACTGAAGACATCTACATTCAGATATTTTGCAAACACTGAATTTTCCCTCTAGATGTCTATAATTATCATCATCATTCATAACTATTTAGCTGCATTGCTATAAAATTGATTTTCCCAACCAGCAGCCAGGCCAACAAAAATAAGTGAGATGAAAGGACATTTTTAATATTCAACTATTTATTAAGCAAATCAACCAAAGCAAAGATTTTTAGCATACAAACCTCAGATTTTAAAAAGCAATTTTCCCAAAGGAGAGAAGTCTTTACAAGTAAACAGGGAGAAAATCACAGCTACAACATTGTATTTCACACATTCAGAAACCATGTTCAGGCATTTTGGAACACAGAGGTCATACATATCCAGACATTGCCTAACGCAGCAGGCAGGACCATTTAAACCACACTTCAAGACACCACCACAGTTTGTACCAATTCCAAGGAAACAAATAAGCCTTGGACAGTGAAAGGCGTGTAAATAAAATAACACACAGGAGGAGATTGCACAGTCCATAATGTTAGAGAATAAGGAAAGATGGCAGTGCAAAAAAGTAAACAGAACATGGAAAACATCTAGATTCTCTATAGTGCCTAGAGTATGGACATGAGAGTCAGCACAACTGTATCCTTATCTAGGTGCCAAAAAAGGCATCAGAAGGCAACCTAAGCAAAATGTGTATTTTCATGATCCAAAATATCCACAACAGTTTAACCCACAAAAACATACACCCATATGTTCACCATATCCTTAATACAATTCTTCCCATAATTATTAACTAATTAAGACAGTCTACATAGAATGACGAGAAAAAGATTTTAAAGCCCTGAATTGGAAACATACTGGAAGGGCAACAAAAGGAAGAAAAGCAAACAAACAAAAGGAAGAAAAGCAAACCAACAAAGAGAAACACTGAAGGAAAGAAGTAACCGGCAGTTAGGAGATACAGTAAAATGTTTATGCCATATTTATCTTAGCTAGTTTAGGGCTATGTAATGAAAGACTTTCAAACAAAGACAAGAAAGGTTAGATTGCTATTTGAAAGGAAGCCCACAATGTGAGACACCCTCAACTCTTCTGTTCAAATGATACTTTGGCATCACCATTCCAGATGAACAGAAGAGAGTAAATTTGGAACTGTTTACATCAGAAACAGCAATAGAGTCAAAACTAGACAAAAGGATACAAAAGGCTTTTTTGTCTGAATGGATAAATGGACTTGTACCTCAGGGAAGTCAGCAAGATTTAGAATTGGCCACAACATGCTAAATAATTGCCCAATGATATCCATGGAATGAGGAAGGGGAAGAGGAGGAGGCTCAGCCTCATTTTTAACCATGTGAAGTTTAGCATAAGAACTGAAGATGTTTAGAAGATCCAAGGTGCCTTCTCAAGGCAATGACAAAGTAGTAGTTTATGTAGATAAAATTACCTAGGAACAGGATGAAGCAGCAGAAGGCCAAAATACCAGCTGGAAAAATTTGACAGAATGGGAAGAGTAGAATTGCCTACTTTCACGAGATTAATTCTTTAAAACTCTATATAATAGGATCCTGAAGGTCATGTCCAACTCCCAGTTAGCAAAGGGTCATTCAGAAGTCAACAATAATTGCATGGAAGTCATAAAGAAAGAGCACTGTGTACAGGCCCCAAATTGTAAACCTTCTTAAAATCTTGGTGTGTCAGACTCCAGAAATCTAGAGCTGTTTGAGACTTCTGACTGAACCACATAGGCAGTCCATTAAAGGTAGCAAAACATACCTGTTACTAAGAGCTTTTCAGAATGCAAAATTCTGCCCATATTTTTCCATTCTATCTCCCTTTGGTAAGGTCTCTTAAACTTTTACTTAAATACTGGTTTTATCAAAGTGGGTTCCCCCTACGCCTGCATAGCACTGCTAATCTTGAAGGGCAAGAAAGCCTATTTAAATGCATTGAAGTGCATTAGCATGAGACAATAATGAGTCCTTACTGCATTGTAATTTAGAAAGGTGCACTTAAATTAGTTATAACATCTGCTGTCAAAAAATCTACCCAGACAGGAATATCTACAATAAAAGACTGATTTGCAAGTTTCTGACAAAACTGCCCTAATGGGCGCTCTGGACATCACTGTTCCAGGAGCTAAGGAGGAGTCAGGAGCCAAAAGTCTCATTATTTTGCTCATAGTCTCTTTTCCTTCCTAACTAGGCAAGAATTACTCTGCTCTCTCAGGCCTTCACAGGGAAACTGGCTCACTATGAGTTCAGAAAGCTGATCCAAAAGAAGATGTAGTGAGAAGCAGATGTTACCGGCACACGGGGGAACTCTCAGAGGTGCATCTGCTGAGCATCTCTCCAGCCAGATGCATCTGCAGGGAAATAGTCCAGCATTTTGTATGAACTTCTGAAAGTAACCTGCCCTTTTTTAAACCGTCTGGAGTATCAACTCAGTGAACAGAGAATAAACTGAGGCCTTGCTTCCAGAGGAAAGGAGTGGGATAAAATCCTACTCTAACTAAAGCAGGGCAGATGAAAGAAGAATTAAGTTATTTCAACACATTTTTTTTTTCCCTAAGCAGCCCCCCAGGATTCTCAGAAGTCACTTTCAAAGCCCAAAGCTGAGGCCATCACACTGCTGGGTTTTTTTGCCTTCTTGTGAAGTGGTAAATCCCTGCCAAGAGCTACTCCACCAAGAGGAGGACTGTATGGAAAAACTCCAGCCTAGCTCCACATAGCTCAGCCACTTTTTCCCAGCCAGCCATTTTCAGACCTCAGAGAGCCAACCCTACTGAGCACCAGAAGGCTGAGTACTAAAGCAAATTGAATGGCCTCTAAGTATTGCCTGTCAGGCAGCCAGGTGGTTTAGACTTAGACAGACTGACAGCAGGTCACAAGAACTCCAGTAGAGAATATGGAGGAAGGGTAGGAGTTATTTTTGCAGACATCTTACAGAAGCATTTTCTTTCTGTAGATCACTGCTGTAACCTGCCAGTAGATGACCACTAATGGCAAATGTCAACAACTCAAAAAAATAAAAGGTAAAAAAGAAAAAAATACTTCCAAAAAGAAAGAAATGTGAAAATAGGAAAACAAAGTAGCTTGGCCTGAGGCCTTCCACAGCACAGCAATAGCAGAAAGATTTCCCTCAGGTTGCACAAGCATCATTTCACTGGTACCAAACTCACCAGTCCAACCCAAACAGTAACCCATTTGTTCCTAATTCTGTAGCTAATGACTACTGGTGCTGGCAGACAACCTGCCAGCATTATATTGCTGGATTACATCCCACTGCTCAAAGTTCAATGATGCACAAAGGTTACTGCTGGATTTGCAAGGTTAATTTTCTGAATCGGACTTATATCACTGATAGATCTCATTTCCTTAATAAAAAGAGAGAGATTTTCCCAGTCATAATTTGGGAAGTTGATCAATACTAATTGGGCATGACCCAGCATACTTACTGCAGTGGAAAAAAAGGGAAAACAAACAAATGAAAAGGAGCAACTGCTCCCAAAATTATTAAACATTGTTAAGAAAAAAGCCTGAAAGGTAAATGGTGGGATGAGAGGGAGTTAATGAATTCTTATCTTCTGGCTGTAAGAAGTGAAAAAACCAAAGGCAGCTACAGAAATAAAACAAGCACTCAGGACTCTCAGCTTCCAGAATTACAGGCTAATAGCATGACCACAGCTAGCCAGAGAGTACTATTAAAACTAGTAGGCTACCACTGAAAAGATTAGTTTTTAATTTAGTCTCCAGTCTTTTTAATATCCTGTAGAAGTTAAAAAAACCAAAACAAAACAAATAAACAAAAAACCAACCAAAATCACAAACAAACAAACAAAACCCAAAAAACAAACTACCACTTTTCTGGATTGTGTTTTCTATACAGAATTCTGGTTCCACAAGATGCAGTACAGCCCATTCCCTGATCAGCTACAGTGCACAATGGGATTCTGTGGTGTGTTAATCCCTCCGTGCCCAGTTTACCTTGGGTATCCTCAGGCATACAAGCAGCACTGTGTTTAATCAGGATTCCCTTGTGATGAAGCAAAGGTGAAAGCACAGTAGTGATTGAACAGAGCTGTTCAGAGACTGAACAGACCTGTTCCTCCTACCTAGGTCACCAGATAAGAGGAAAACCTGTCTAAAGAATACCAAGCTCCATGTTCAGCCTTCAGAAGAGAAGGCTCTGGGGTGACTGAATTGCAGCCTTCCAGTACCTGAGGGGGCTACAAGAGAGCTGGAAAGTTTACAAAGGCATAGAATGACAGGACAAGAGGGAAAGGCTTCAAACAGAGTAAGTTTAAGTTGTATATTAAGAAGACATTCTTCCCTGTGAGGGTGGGGAGGTCCTGGCACAGGTTGCCCAGGGAAGCTGTGGCTGCCCCATCTCTGGAAGTGTCCAAGGCCAGGTTGGACAGGGCTTGGAGCAACCTGGGCTAGTGGAATGTGTCCCCGTCCATTGGAGGGGGTTGGAAGGAGACGATCTTTAAGGTCTCTTCTAACCCAAACCATTCTGTGATTCCATGTTTTGCTGCAATAAATTCTCCCAGGAATTTCCTATACAGTTATTGTGATATTTGATCCATGGTCTTCAACAGTTTTATTTCAGTCCTGGTGGAAACTCAATTATTAAATTTTGGCTTCAAGTGGCAAAGGACCTTAAAACCATATCCTATGTAGAATATATTTCTCTCTGGAAAAATATATATGGAACAGAATCATTAGTGTTGACTGCAGACCTATAGATGAAGGTCAACAGATTTCACACTGTGAACATTTATCCACTAACACTGACACAGAACATACTCACGCTGCTGAAACACAATGAATGCTTATGACCTAAATCACTCCTGTCCTTCCCTTAGGAGAAGTGACTGTCGTGTGACCCACCTTGACTGCTTTTTCAGGGAAAAGATCCAGCACTTCCACCACTTAATAATTCTTTCTGCTTATTTACGTTCCTATCACTGAAATAAGATGGAAAATGCCTATTAAATCACAGATAGGGGACACAATAACAGACTGGAACTGTGTCCCCTATTCACAAAAAGCATAGATTCTTTTTCACAAGTGCAACAAAGCTTAGCTTTTTATCACTTGCTGCTTTGCCACTTGCCATTTTTCTAACTTCTAGGCTTTTCCCTTTTTTTTTCTCACACTGAATGGTTGCATCTGCACTTTGTTTTCTCAACATGGCCAGTGCATACACAAAAAATCACTCCAGCACCTTCAAGAACCACTCCAAATTCATTTTACTCAGGAAATGTCATATCGGAGCATCTCTAATGAAAGGCGTACTTTGATCTAGCATTTCATTTGGTTCCAAGAATTCTTGGATCTCTGATGTAACTTTTTCAAAAGCCCAGATTCTCTGGAGAACACCGAACATTTGTTCCTGGTTCCTGGTTACCAGTGCCCAGAACATCACCTTCATCTCTGCCTGGAAGCCTCTACTACTGCTGCTACATAAATAAGATTCCCCCCTTCCTGGCTTGCTAGAGAGTTCTTCAAAGAGGTTAAAAGGCCGAGCAACAACCCTTCTGGAAGCCAGTACTTCCTTTGAACCAGGAGACAATCTAAAGTCAATTCAGTACTTCTTGTTATCACATCACAGGCCAAAGACAGTTTTCCTCCATTAGACTGTATTCAAAAAAATACAGGAAGTCTTGTTTCATATACTGTTTCTCCCTCTCTCTTGAAAAAATATTTAGGATCTGTTGTTTTAGCATACAATAAAAGTAAGGCTGTCACCTTCAGACAGAGCAGTGCCTGCCACCACCCTTGGCATCTCAAAGAAGCCGAGTTCCCTTAGACAGAGGTGTTGCTGTGGGGATACAGAGAATGATGCAGGGTGATCACCAAACAACAGGAGAAGACAGTCTGTGGAAAGCTGGGGACATGCACTGCTAAATACCTCAGGAGCCATTATACCAGCTGGCCACTCTCTCAGACTCTTCTTTACAAGCAAATCCTTTTAAGGCATTCAAAGCAGCTTCTACAAATTCTTACAACAGCAACTGAGAGGTAACCTGAGCAGCAAACACACAGTACCTTACCTGTGCAATGCACCTTCCTAACTCCAGCTCTGTTCTGGACACTCTTCTTACTCCGTGTAGCCCCTGTGCAGAAAGCTGCACCACGGCATATGCAAATACATTCATCACCAAGTCAGGGAATAAGCTTGGCCATATCTGTTAAGTCCCAGATACAATTTATACTTCATAACTAATTTTTCCATTTCTCCTTTGCCTTCTGGTACACAACTCCTAACTACAGTTTCCTTACACCTTGTTAATAGGTACTTTAACTTTACATAAAGACTTTGATGGGAGTCCAGCATACTAAAACTAGTTGGTACAAAATCAGAACTATCATTCAGTGGGTGGTAAGAAACCATTTCTTTGTGATCCTGGAGGCACAGGCAGCTTCAGCATCATATCAGAGAGTCTGCTCACACAAGAGGAAAAAGTGAAATCTAGACTCAAATCACCTGCAGATCCCAGAGATCTCGCAGCTCTTTTCCACTGAGCAAAGACATCTGCTCCAATTCTCTGCATGCCTTTCATCCTAATAAACAACCCTAAAAAAAAGCAAAGCCATGGCTGACAGAAATACAACGAATCTATTCCTTAAGGACACTGAAATGCTGAAGCATGAAATCCGAACATCACCTTTTAGGAATAGTCATGAATGAAAAACAGTATGCTTACTGCAAACTGGCCATTATCCCATACAAGACCCAAATGCATGAGTTTCAGTCTCCCACCTCCTAGGCACATGCAATAATACATTTTTTAACAAAAACTTTCTGACTAATTCTATCCAGCAAACTACTTAGGATAGGATACGAATCTCTGTGTGTACAAACTCTCTTGCTTTCCTTTTGGAAGACAGTATTCCCAGGATACATGCCAAGAAGGAAATACTGCTGCACAGATACATCTTCTAAGGAAAGGAAGAAAAAATTAAGTAGAGCTTGTAGGTATTACTGGAGGGAATGGATTAACTGGGCAAAGAATAAGGTTTCAAATATATAGTCTCCCTGGAGCTTTTAGTTCAAACTGAAGTCAACACAAACCAGTCTGTCATCTTAAAAGTGAACCAACTGCATCTCCTGCTGTTTGCCAATGTGGACTTTCCACCAAGTGAAGCCTGTTTCATTCCCTATGGACATTAAAGGACTTTAGTCCAGCGTCTACAAGACATACATGCTCAGCTCATTTCCTGCCTCTGTTGAAAAGTCTTGCCAGAACAGAAAAGACAAGAAGTTTGTGCACAAGTAAAGGGATATTTTCCCCATCCCACAAGCCCACTGCAAGTCAGACTGTCAGGCCTGTGCAGGGAAGCCTGCTGTGTTACCATCCATGGCATGTGGAAATACAAGCATTTGTCACCAGCAATGCTCACCCTCTAGAACTACCATGGAATTCACTTAAAATAGAACCAAGGACATTAAATTCTGCTGTGCTCCAGCTTCATTATTCAGTACACTACTAAGCGTTCTGCACCAAGAGAAGTTTCTAGATTGATTTAAGATACAGCCACAACTAGTAATCAAGTTATGAGAATGTAAAACACGGGAGAATGACAGCAATGCTCACTGAGAGGAAAAATAATTACAACCTCAAGGCTAAACTAAGGTGAAAAGTGCTGTTTTAAGTTCATCCATGTGAACTAGCCTTGAGGCATAGAGTTGCTTAAGTCTCAATACTTCCCTCAGAGGCCTGTACTCCTCATCAAGGTGAAAGAATTCTTAATTACCAACAGTTACCTTTCATTACATGCAAATATTATGTTAATCTTTTTAAAAATTATCTGGAACTCCCTTTATCATTAAGTAGCCCTAAGAGCTCTTAAATCAAGAAGTAAGTACTGTTGTAGGAGAGCAACCAAACTCAAAATTCTACAGGAGAGAAATACACTTTCTTTATTCATATGTCTTCTAAAACCAAAAACCCAGCTACAGTTCTGTTCTCAAGTGGTCCACATTTAAAAGGAAAACACCCGTGGGCAGACAAACCCAAATGTTTTGAGTTACCGCCCTCATTTTTTATCCTCAGTCTTTCCCTTTTATTCCGAAAGTATAAAACCCTCATGGATGAGTAATTTCCTAGTGATCACGGACAAGAGCAAAGGATTTTATCTGATGAGCAGGAAATAAAAGCCATGTGTGATTTTCCCTAAAAGCCAACTGGATGTTTTGGAATAATCCTAGAATGACTATGATTTTACTGTACCACAGAGAAGCTGAATTTCAGAGTTAGAGTGGTAAAATTAAGACAACAACTCCGGGTTATCAGATAAGGAAGTTTGATTTGAAACACATTTCTTTCAAGAAATATTCATCTGCATTTTATAATGCCTTATCAAAGCACAAATATATCTTGAGAAGTCATACATTGCAAATCTAAGCTGCAGGAAACAAATGCTAGAATTCACACAGCAGCTTTTCCTTACTCCCTGCCAATAAATCAATATTTGGCTGAGGTGCAATTGAAAACTTACTATATATGTTATAAACTTATTATCTAGAAGAAAACCTAAATCCTAGTGTGTTGAAGAAGAAATTTGTCTCAGAGGGAGAAAATTTTTTTCAGCCGATGTTTTCCTAACCATTTGCATGACTGAGTTACAGCCACTGTTGCCATGCACATTTCCACATCATGCCCAACGAAAATGGACAACTTCAGCTTTTCAAAAGTCCTCAGGAAAGGTCAGGCTTACAACTGATAGCACACAAACACTGTCATCATCTCTCCCATGATACTTAGTTCTCATTAGTTCCAATCACAGGGAGCAGAGATGGAATTTAATTCCCTACTTTTTCTATTCACAAGACTTGACTAGCATTTCAAGGGAATTTCTGGGAGGTGAAAGACAAAGAATAAGCATATTCGATCCTTATGAAAAAAAAGTGACAAGATAAAGGAGGAGAAGGAGGAAGGCACCAGGAAGTTTGCATCTCCAACATCAGCCTGTGGGGAGGAGAACAATGCAAGGAGCCAGCCCACCTTTTAGGTTTCCTTCTAAGTTGGTAGGAAGGAGCAATGAATGAACTCACCATCCCAGCTTGAAGACACAACGAGTCATTTAGCAAACAGAGGAGGAATGCAGCCTGGAGGTTCCACAAAGTCTTATCAGCCCACAAATCCTTGCAGAAAGGTCTGAGCAACTGGTGTCTCAACTAGAGCTGCTGCTTCTTCAGGGAATCTGTCAGAAGAATACAGTTAGCTAGTTCAACAGCAGTTTAAGAAGGTGAAAGGGAAAAGAAGTCCTAACATGCAAGCAGTAGCATCAAGCTAAGACCACCCCTCCTAGTGTGATGACACTAGTTTAGGCAGCTCCGGCCAAGTAAAACCAGTAGCAAACTAAAAATATTCCAAACTAAAGTACTATTCTCAGTTGGCCTGAAAACCATACAAGTTGGCAGCATGTAGTAGTGGCAGCGTGCCCAAGCAGTGAGCGACAAGGTTATGGCCTCAGTCCCCGAGTGCTTGCCAACATCTGGCAGCAGATGCTAAGGGAACACATGCTTCTCATTACACCAGCAGTTAGAGGATACATTAGATAGCATCCTGCTCCCAGAACTATCAAGCTTGAACACAAAGCACTTATGATCAAGGCTGCCACAGTAGAGGGGGTAAAGCACCTTTTCCTAACATCCCTCTTTAGCTGCTGTACTTAAATGCATTTCAACTGCTTGCAGACTCCAGCAGCATTTGAAACATCATCTCTTTTTTACCACACTCCTTACTAAATATTTTTTTCTTACACATGTAAGAATAGGATTATGAACATTTGATAAAATGCAGAACACTCAACGTCATAGTACCAAATACATAGCTGTTCCTCTGACATTCTTTTGTGACTGAATTTATTGAGAAGCTACAATGATTTGGTAGAATTAATTCTAGGACTTGGGCATAAGAAAATAAGCTCATAACAGCTGAGCAAAGGATCAGCTACCTGTATCACTACCTTCAGCAGCCAGCATTCCCAGGAACACTGCTGGAAGGTGCACTGCTGTTTGGCACAGATATCACCGTCACCTTCTGCGTTGGATCAGAAAGAATATAGAGAACCAGATTGAAAGAGGCACAGAGATGCAGATGCCTAAGCACCTGACCCTCACAGATAGACAGGTTACAAATCTATATATAAGAAGAGGGGAAATACTACAACTACACACAGGAGACAAGCCACAGTTAACAAGGCCTCCAATTCTCCAGAGACACGCAGTGATCAGAGCCCTGACTTGGTTCTACACCCTACAGCTTAGATGTATCTCCACAGTTGACTGAAAAGAATAAAGTAACTGTAAAGATGCATTTTATACCATTTTAGTTTACAAGAACACTTTATGGTTGAACGGAATACATTTCATTAACAGTTTTCAGGCATCTGACGAAAAGATACTACTGTATTGAGCACTAGTGTCTTTTTTCTTCCTGTTTTCATTTTATCAATCAAAGGATAAAGAGGCAGAACAAGTACTATATCGAACAATGTCTGTACATGAAAAGCACATTAATAGGTACATGAACAGTGTGAGATTGGTACTGCACAAAAGAATCTTTGCTAAAATTAGAGCTGCAGAACAGCAATATAGAAGTGGTGATAAGTAGTCAAAGGAAGGAATACAAAAGCACAGATAACCTGCTGCAGCCCCTATTTCAGGATGTACCTGCACCAAGAAGACTTGGTTTGACTAGTATTTTAAAAACTGAATGAGTTTAGAGGTTGTATACTCTGCCTGGCCATGCCTGCTTGTACTTAGCTATCTCTACCTACCTTACCTAGTTGTTCTGAACAATTTACCTGTACCTCCTGTCCTAAAATTTACACCTGCAACTTCACATCCACTGAGAAAAGATGATTAGCAGGGTATTTCTTTCCTACCCACAGGAATATAATTTGTCTGAAAACTGTCACAGCCCTTTGGTCAGCCACCACCACTGGCTCAGGAAAATGATGTGCCATGGCTCCAGATTTGCTTCCAGCTGCCACAGGATTCTGAAAATCTACCAAGTTAAGCTTGTCTAGTTTTCAGGTTGCTCCCTAGCCTTCTGCTGTGGGCCACCATTAAAGAGAGTTCACTGGACCCATGACAGTTGTTCTTAAACCACACATTCTCTTCTCTAGACTGGATAACAGTTCCTTCTGTGAGGAAATGTTGCTCACCTTTCCTGCACTTTCCACAGTTCTGCTGAGCTCATCTGGAAAAATTTCATCTGATTCATGTTTTTCTTAAGGTAGGTCTATGATTAGATACAGTAGGTCTTAGTCCTCCCAGTGCTAAGGAGACCAAAAAGATGGGTTCAGTACTTCTTACAGGAATTACTCCCGTTATACTACATCCTAGGACAACAGTTAAGTCTTTTCTTAAGAAAGTGACTGACCCATGTTTACCTTGGGGCTTTTTCTGCAGAGCTCTCTCAGAGCTGTATTTCTGAGAGTTATTCTTCCTGTCTTAGCCTGGCATGTTGTGTGCATCTCTCCCGACTTCTCCGACATGCTTTTTCAACTCAGGCAGTAACAGTTCAGATTCCTGTGGATAAGGATGACAAAGCCTGTAACTCAAAACACCTGATGATTTTCTTCGGAGTCAGGGGGCCGAACACCTCCATTCTCCCTGGCTGGGCTCACCTTTCCTGAGACAAGAGTAACACAACCTCCCTAATTTACCACTGCTTTCTTGAGCCACGCTGCATTTCAGGGAATGTAATCCTTTTAGGATTTCAACTCAATGGAGTGAGAGGAAGGGTGCATTTTTCATGTGATAAAGATTCACAGTACTACACTTTAATGAATTGAACCCAATTCACATACTTCAACACGTCCAAACACTTCATGTCAATGCAACAGAGCAAAAATATTCTACATCATTTTTTCAGATTGGGGGAAAACATGGCAACATCATCCCCAGGAGAAAGTTTCTGCTTTGTACTACTTCCTTTTTTTGTTAGAGGTCATTCCTACCAGGTGCTAAGTAGGACTCCGTGCTAGGGAAACACAATAGGAGGAGAATGTAAATGGGGGAGGTAGGAAAGCAGTAAAGAACAGACATGAAACTTGACCAGACATTCAGTTACCCAGGCACAAACTCCCAGTGGATAATGATTTTTTCCCCTTGTAATTACTGCTTGGCAACTGCCAGTCACGTATAGGTTCCCTCATTTAGTAGGCGCTGTTTCAGTTTTCAGTAGTGTTACTTTCCCTCAAGAAATTTTGCATTAGTTACACCAAAATTCTTTACTCCTCTACTGCAGGTACACTATAACCATCATTTTACACATTCCACAGTTCTTGTCAGTTAATAGCCAATACCTTCTTTATATTAAATTATCTGGACAAGAAGAGAATCCAAAGAGCTCTATGCAGCAATGAACAGGAAGAACAAGCCTCAGGAAACTACTGGAACAGCCTATAGCCCTCAGAGTTTGCTGTAACTTCAGCCACATCTGAAGATTTAAGCTGAAAGTAAAGCATATTTAAATCTCTTTAGCTGCCTCCCTGACTATTCAGGGACTATCTGGCCTCAGATCTCATCTGTTTACTGAGCTTAAAAAAAGTACACAAAGGCAAAGCTCCTCAAAGTCCATACTGATCCCCTGCTTTCATGTGCCTCCGTTCTGAAAGCTGTACTTTTCTGACTGTGATCTACTAGCTAATTTTAGAACTGTTAGCATGTATGTCACAACGATAAGAAAGTTTCTAAAAGCATTGTTGTTGAGTTCTTGAGCACAACAGTTAATAACTGTTTGCTGTCAGGCTCTTTAAGTCACTTATTTCACCAGAGCTGCTTTGCATTCCATACCTTCCTGCATGCTAATTTGGAACATAAATTATTTTTAAGCTGTATCTCATTACTACACAAAATAAGCAGTTCACTCCTTTCACTCCTCTATCACAATTACTCAAATTCATCCTCCCCTTCTATTATCTTCAGGGACAAACCAACAGAGAACTTATATTTTGCTGGCTTTTATTGTGCCAGCACTAGAATAAGCAAACCAAGAATGGGTCTTCAAAGGGTCCTGAGGGACTGCAAGTTTTATAGAGCTCTTGCCTATTTCTTTTGGACTCCTTGAAAAAATCTCAACACCCTTGTTTTAACAAATACTCGGTCACTTTACTTAAGAGTAGTAATTCTCCAACAAATTTTGATTAACAGCAATTTGAGTAATCCCTTGCCATATGTGCTTTAAATGCTAGGGAAGTTACTTAAAAACATAAGATGTTGTTTGCATTATATATACACCCCAAAAAAAGTAAAAGGATACCTGAGGATACATTTTTTCCCTGATGTTCAGCAAATGTGCTGTGGATGCTTTTATAGGTTTTTTTCAGTTAAGGAATCTTTTCAGAAAACTATAGGTTTGATTTGGTAGACGCTTGCAAAAACAGGTTACTGGTGAAAGTATCTTTCAGGGAAAATCAAGAAAAGTATCAAGACCTCATCGGGATAGACACCTTCTCCTCTGTACACAGGTTTGGGAATGAGAGCAGAGCTGGATCCCAGACTGCTGGGCAGCAGCACCTACCACAGCACCCTATGGCAGCTACAGAGGAGCATCACAGGCCCCCACAGTGCCAGCAGCTGGGCATTTGGATACTGCTGATGGCGTGTTCCTTGCAACATGCTCCATATCTCTGAGGGGGAGGACACCTGACACTACACAGGTGCCAGAAGGGAAGTTGCCTTTTTCTCCCATGGTGTGTGGGGCTGCCCTGGGCACCCAGACCAGGCTGAGGGGGACTGACTGCAGACACCACCACTGTCCTGAGCCCACACAGGGAAGGTACAGCAAACACACACTGTGACCTTCCCCGGCATGCAAGAGAGCCAGTGCATCCTAAAGCAATAGGTGTTGCCTATTTTTGTGGCCCAGCTCTCCTACCTCCGCTGACGGGCCTTTGGCTGAGGGAGCTGGTCACCCTATTTACCTTGTAGCAATATCACAATGCTGAAGCGGTCATATCTCCTGCCTGCACCTGAGGAGGGAAAAAAAAAAAAAAGAGCAAATAAGCACAGCAATGCATTTCTCATTGCTGGGTGAGCGATAACGCAGTACCTCAGGGCTACTCCCAGCGCTCTGAGCCACCTAACAAGGAAAGCGGCCGGCAGCGACCGACCCCCCCCTCCCTCAGCCACCTCCGCCATCTTTTCACACGACGCCATTTTCCCTCCTCCCTCTGCCTCCTGCCCGCACCGCGGGGCGCTCGGGGCCGCCATGGGGCAGGGGACGCTCCGGCCCCCGGCAGGACGGGACGGGATGGGACGGGACGACCCCTGAGGGGCCCCGGAGCACATGGCCAGGCCGCCAGAGGCCTACCGGGGGGGAAGCGACCCATCCACCTTCCTCCTCCTCGCCCGTCCCGTCCCTCACCGCGCCCTGTGCACCGGTTCACCGGGAGAAGGCGACATTTCCAGGGTCCCAATTCAGCAAAGCATTGTAACAAAGCAATTAAGTCCCGGAGGGTTACTTGCCTCTGTAAAATTCCGTATTAATAATTTAGAAGAGGAAAGATGCTAGAAATCGTGACAGCTCCCTCTCTTAAATTACAAGGCAGCGTCTATCCTTTGCTAAAAATAATAGTATCTTGAAATATTTATGGGAAAAATCAAAGGAAACCACGCAAGCCAAATTGATTTCTTTAGCTTCTGGAAGGCCTAATATACACTGCCATGCCACATCTGCAAGACATGGGGGTTTTTTCAGATCTCATGTAGTAGCACTGTGTTTTAATTTTTTGCCGATATAATTCCAGATTTCCATTTGTTACAGTTGTGGGGCTATTTTTAAAGTCACCTAATAGTGCTCTTCACAAGCCAAACTGTCCCAGGCTGAGGGAGAGAATCTCCTCAACTAAAGGGATGAATACTATCCAAACCTGTACTATCCACTAACATTTAATAATGAGCTTTTTTAAATGAAATTGCATAATCTTTCGTTACCATCTGCCAGTCAGGTACAACCAGCAAGTATATGATGAAGATACAGAAGAATCGGGCATAGCTCTAAAAAGTAACACATCCAATGGGCATTTTTATCTGTATATCTGCCAAAAATCTAGAGATTGCTTATGGGTCCTTCACCAGTAAGCTCAGAAGAAGGAAAAAAATATGGTTTAGGCCTTTTTTTTCTTCTGTATTGGACATTACTGAACTTTGCTCTCATTTGAAGACATGTTACTTTTTACTTTTACTTACTGAAATTTAAAACTGAAAAGAGATATGTTCATTTTCAATCTACCTCCTTTCAACTAGAAAAAAATCCCAGTAGTTTAATGTTGGGAAAACAAGGTCAAGTGCAAAAAACCCCAACACTTATGATCATTTACAAACACATATGACACCATGATAGTACTAAAGGTGCCCATAATAGTGCAACTCCCACAGCAGTTTCACAAAGACTAGTACCCTCAACCCAGACCCTCATCTGGATGATCAAGAGCCAAAGCTTCATCATGAAGTCAGCATGAATCTTATTGGTGCATTACTGTACATATTAAAAATCTTTCATTTTATGCATGCAGCTAGTTAAGAAGCTAAAACACAGCTTTTTGATTCTGGGATTCAGTCACCTTAGTTTGCTTTCACAAATTTCACAATTTGGGGAATGCTTGTACTCCGCAGTTGGAAGAGCCAGCAAACACGGCTAGAGAAACAATCACAAGCCTCCCCATTTTTGTTTCTCCCCATTTACAATATATTTGATCCATTCTTTATAAAGAAATTTAATTTTCTGTATTCTTTTAAAACTCTTAAATATGTACTTTGGTTTTCTTCCCAATTGTCATCACTTGCACATACAAGGTTTATAAATTGAAAGAAAACCATAAAGTAAAAGCACTCCCTTTCCTCCTGTCTGAAGAGGATCAGTAGAGCTGTGAGTTAAACAGCATCCTATAAGTAAGGCTCACCTGTCTTTGCTTAAATACTTTTACTTAGATGCTCCCAATAGAAAGGCATTCCTTGCACTTTATGCAGTCTCAATTTTTATGTGGCTTCAGTGGCTTCTTCACAGACAGAAGAGAAAAGGAAAATAATTCTTCTCACTTAGAGACAGATGACACCAGCTGCTACTTGCATGGTAAATTATTCCTTCTTTTGCTGGAAAAATTTGGTATTCATGTGTAAAAGCAGTTGCCACCAAGACCTTCCACTTACCACTCAGACACTTAGCATTCAGTTCTTACCTTCTCTATAGTCTGTTCTAGCCTTTTTTGTCTCCTTAATTTTGCAAGCCCTCATCTTCCAACACCCACATTTTCAAGAGCAGGCTGTTTCCCAGGGAATCAAGGGAAATGTCTTGAACCCAGGCCAGGACAGCAAGGCTAAACTACTTGCAATATTTCTAAACTACTTCATCATTTGCCCTTCACAGAAAGGAGGTTGAGCTAATTAAAGAGAGTGATAGTCAGGTGGAGGATAACAGCCCCATAAGCTTACCAAAGGCTTTTCCTCAGTAACCCTCTGGATAAAAGAAAACTGGCCATTGCAGTAAGCTCTGAAATATCCTCCTTGATTCAAAGACGGGCTTCCTGTCACACAGGGTGGGCTCATGGGGCTGGGGATAGAAAAAAAAAAAACAAGCAAAATATCTAAGCTAATCACATATGAATGATTCTCATTTTATATTTAATTGACCATATCACCTGAGGGAAGAACTACTACTGACTGCTAGAAAACCTGGGACAAGCTAGGGTACTAGATTTTAGGCAAGGCATGAAGCATCTTTTATCTACCATTTACCTACCAAGGAAAGGGAATAAAGCACAGGCTTCACTGATGAGAGAACAAATGGTCCACACCTCTGTAAACCTGGCACTGACAGATGTTGGGAGGAGGGGCTGCTTGACTTGTGTTGACCACAGCAGGCCTCACACAGAAAGCAGTTTGCAGCTTCTCTCTTTATCAGAGCTCCACTTCTTCTGTGTTAACTGCTGGAAGCATTTATTGGTGAGAAACAACATCATTCTGAGCCTCAGGCGAAAGAGCAGTTAGTGTCTGAATTCATGCCATCCAGTTTTTGACTCTGTAAAGTTTACATTTTCGTGGCACACATAAGGGCTTAAAACTTAAAAGCAAAACTTTCAAAATGGCACATTATCAGCACAAAAAAAAAATGGAGCTCTTTAGGTTATCAGAAGTTCCAAGAACAGGTGAAAACAATATTTTAGGAGTTGCCAACCATTCAGTGCATAACTGAATAATTGCAAACAGGTGGGAAAAGGAAGAAAGTCTTCTCAGGTGAGAGAAGGTGGTGAGAGGAAACAGGCAGTGTCTTCAGAGACAAGGGCAAGGAAAGAATACTTATCACTGTCATCTAATTAGGTCTCGGGGGAAATCAGTGATAAATTCCACATAACGGTGCAAGTGGGAGGCACACAGAAGTGATTTGGTAGGATGATGGCGAATCAGAGTATTTGTACTTGCCACTGGAGACATACTTTTTTACTAAAAAGCCATGTATTTGAGTGGAGCTTTTTTCTTTTCTATTGTGTGATTACATCTCACTGGGAAACTGCTGTGTGTTTGCAGATTGATGGCCACAGAGTTTCTGTGTTCTGAGCAGCTAAGCTTCAGTCAAACATTGCTGGACCCTGTATCTACAGTGTACTACTTTCAAGATACAATATTCTTCTTGGAGTCCAGCCAAATGTTTTCACATCACTATTGAATATGGCAATCTCTTAACTATGACTAAAGCCTGCTCAGCAATATTTTTGTCAAGCCAGGACAACATAATTTTCTTTCTGTGGCACATTCATAGAGATGTTTCTTCTTCTTCCAGGTACTTCTCTATTGCAGAATTATACCTTTACTGTGACACTAAAAATGACCTTTATAGGGGTTTATGAGTTTAAAGAGTTTACAGTGACCTTGCTCCTCTCTCGTTTTGCTGGAGAAGGAACAAGGTGATCACAGGGAAGCCTTGGCCTACAAGGTACTGACTTTTCTGCATTTTCTGAAACTAGAAGGAACATCAATCTACGTAGTCTGAGAACTGGTCCCCTAATGACTTGATAGTACAGTGCCTCAGTGCATTATATTACATTGTACAAATACAAGGTAATACACTACGCAATCACACTCATCTAGACTTTCCTTAAATGTAAAAGCAGCATTACAAATTTATATATTTTCAGTATAGACAGACTTGGGTGAAATGTTCACACTGGTGAAAAGGGAAAGATTGAAAAATCCAGACACAGTCAAGTGGAAACAAGGATGGAAAAGGGGAAATTAGGGCATGGAAGCAACAAAGGAAAAAAATACCAAACCAGCCCAGAATATACTAGGTGTGATCTCAAACAAGCTGTGGCAGTGGGTGGTGGAAGGCCAAGAGGGAGATAGAGAATGTTGAAAGTGAGGTGAGAGGCAAATGCACTCTGACAATGGAGACTGCATGGAAAGATCCGGTGAGGAAAGGAGCTATGAGCTGTCTTTGGAGCATCTCTGAGAAAAACCATCAGAGCTCAGGGAAAATGGAAAGACAGCCGGGAGACATCACTTATATCCCAGTTTATTCAAGTGAAAAGATAAGGAAAGTTTATGGGATTTCATTGTTTGAACTTCTCAAAAAGGTCCTACAATGTCAGTGTGTTCCCTTCTAGCCATGAACTTGACGTGATTTCTTGCAATGCCTTTGAGGGCTTTGCTACCTAATCAGTGTGTTGTAGTAAAATAAACGCTCATTTCAGCAGCTTTACATGCAAAAGGCAATTTCAGCCTCGATCCCCCAGAGGGGCAGTGACACTAGAAAAGGTCACTGGTTTATGCAGTGTGATTTGAAGGAGAAGCACCACCTGACAGATAGACTTGAGTAAAGGTTGGGCACCAAGTCTCTCCCTATGGAAATTCCCCTTTATACCATGAAGAAATACAGTACCATGACTACAACACACTTAGTTTTCCACTGAGAAATTAGGTATCTGTAATAAAGTATTTCTTTAGGAAACCTTCCTGGGAAATCGTGTGTATATTTAACTCAGTGGAGAAAGTGTTTAGAAGTAGTTCAGCCTTGCAAAAGATATTGCCCCTCAGTGTAAGTAAGGTCAGCAAGAGTCTGAGTAATCCACTACATAATAACCCATCAGCCTTTATAATCCTGACAGCAACGTGGTTTTGTTCTTCTCCTGAGAGAGCGGGAGATGTGCTAGGATTTAACATGCAGTCTGTTTTATTGGTTCCTGGAAGAAAGGATGATAGTGCTGTAACTCCCTTTTGTAGAAATGTTTGAAATGCTCAGTGACTCTGATTGGCTTTGTTAGTCACGCTATCCCTGCAGGGTATGAAAAGGCACATTCTTCCCATTAACAACAGCATTTGTTTTTGAGCTGCTCTGGGTTACAACCTGTGTGTAACCAGCTGAGGAACGTTTTTGTCAATCACCTTTTTGGTGTGTTTCCTGCTCACTTTTAACCTTTAACTATTAAATATTCATATTATAAAATGTTGTACATTTTTTTGTGAAGAAGAACGAGCTTATAAAATGTAAAACTCCAAAGCAGAAAAAAATAAGATTATAATTTCCACCACCACTTACAAGAAAAATGCTACAGATAATGCAACATGTGTAAATGCACATTATAAGGAAATCTGCTTATCATATTAGCAATGTGTGCACGTGTGCATGCATATTTTATGTTGATATGTCCCTTCTCACAATGGGATTATTCCATATTTTAAAATGCAGAGAAAATGCATTAGCAAGTAGATTGCCATTTTTTGATGTAAATAAATTTACCTGCTCTCAAAGTGCCTTTGTTTTGTTTTGGTTTCTTTGTGGAACTGGGAAGAAGGATAATAGCAAGTAAATTATTGAGATTCTCCCATAATTTTTATTTATGGCACATTTTGAGATTTTTACATGGAAGATGTCAAAAAGAAACAGCCCCACATTCCATATTAAAGCTAATGGTTATTCCACAGCAAATCCATTGCCACCAACTTGATTATTTATTCTCAATTATAGAATAGTAAGAACAGTAGGAGGCATAAAATACTCCGTAATGGTCTTCAGGTGAGCAAAATTGAATTATCCTTAAACAAACAAACAATGCTAAATATATATTCACCCCCAACAGTGCAAATGTCTTTAAGATGCGGTCCAAAGCCTTTTTCTCCACATTTTATCAATGTGACTCCTTCAGCATTAGTGTCAGGCAGCCTTGACCCCCTCAGCCTTTGATTTGCATTCTCAGCACCATGTCCTTAGCACTGCTAGAACAGTGCATGCCATTTCCTTTGAGAGCATGCATAGACATGAAAGACTTCATGCAGGATAACATATTTTAGCTGTCTACAAAGCTAAACAGCTTCAGCTTCTTTAAAGTCATTTTTTTGAGCCACCATGAGGTTGCCAGAAATAGAGATAGATGGATAACAGAAATGCATTCCATGATGGGATTAAATAAACCATGGGCCAAACCCACTTGTAGTATTAAGAAATTTGGTTCTTGCAAGGCCAGCAGATAGTTCAGGGCGGAAAGTAGATGATAAATTACAAATGCTGCCTTTGCAGCAGACATAGGCAGGCAGGATAAGCAGCACTGCTGAGAGTGCTGCTGATGCTGCTGATGCAGGAGTCGGTGCTCGGCAACAGAGCATCAGAGTTGCAAAGACACACTTCCCTCCATGCAGGAACACAGCCTGCATGTGCAGCAAGAGCTGCTGGCAGCACTGGCCAGCCAGCTCACAGAGGGCAAAAACATTACTTCTTCTCTTACGTTCTTCTCTTACACTATTTCTTCTCTTGAATCCAGAATCCAAGACAAGTGGATTTTTTCCCATCCAGGCATTAAAAATTCAAGAGTGATTCCAGAACAGTGTATTAGGGAGTACAAGGAAGAGGAGCTATTACATATCTTTCAGCATAGCAGAAGGTGGTGAGCTTCCCTGCGGCACCTGTGTCCCCAGGAGGAGGGATACAAGGTAAGAAAGCACCAGCAACTAACTCTGATTATAAAGGAGCACATTCAAATTTCATATATTTCAATATAACCACTTACTAGCTACTGGGGTACATATTTCTATTGCAGAACTATAAAGAGTAATCCTGAGGTTATTTCAGCCCTTCCACGCTGGAAGTGTGCGGTAAGCTAGCTCAGTTTTGTCTCGGTACAGGAGCATTTCTACCTGATAATTGCCATGAAACATCTGCCAGGTGGGAACTTGTCTCTTGCTTTTGGCAGCAGCATCCCTGAGATTGTGCAGTGCCACAGCCTGTCCTTGCTCCAATGGGCTGTAAGGCAAAAGCCATAAGGACTGCTGCTGATAAAGGGGAGTCCTCTTAGTCCTCTTCCTCACAGAGGTAAATTTGCAACTGTCTAATATTCAATTCGTGTTTTTAATCTTCTAAGACTGTTTTTCATTGCATGATGGTTGCAGAGACTGCTGCAAGTGCTCTTGTGAGATTTTGTCCTTTTGGGCTGTTTTCTCAGAGTTGCACAACTCTGCCACACACATACAGCATTCCTGTCCTGTGTGAGCACAGCCAAAGCAGACACGCTGCTAAAGGGAAGCTGACAGAGTTGCAGCCACACATTTAAACTCACCCCTGAGAATGGCAGAGAGAACACAGTAAGCAGCTGTGTAGAGGGTAGGGAATATGCCATACTGAGGTCTTTGTGAGGGACAGACAACACAGTTAATCAAAAAGTAAAAATGGCAGGTCTTTGATGGAGTCAAGCAGCATATAATATCAACTGATCACCAAGAAACCCCAAAGAACCAGAAGAACAATCATTACATGTGAGCTGCTGAGGATGCCACCACTACAAACTTCTCCACAGCTACAATCATGGATTTGGCCAGCACTCTCTTGAACTATGCTAGAGCAAATGGTCTGTCCACCTATACCAAAAAATTAGCTGATATCACCAGTATTTATTGATCTATCAACACTCATGTGTGTTTGTCAGGGCAAATAAGCAGTCCTTTTTGACCTATTATCCAGTGCTACTGTGTATAGCAAAAGCTACTACTCAGTCCCCATCAAAAATACTGCCAAACCCCCAAACATTCTCTGTCATGTTGAGGGGAGGTCTTAGGAAAAGAAAGAAAATTCCCCCCATGTGTCATGCGCAAAGGGAAGATACCTGTGCATGTATCTAGAGAAAGGAAACATGGCACAAGGGGACATGTGGGGACTGGGAACATAGACCTAGAAGAAGTAACCAGCTGCCTGACTGAAGTAGACAGCGATACTCTGCTCAGTGTATGTTGAAGGCACAAAACAAAATGAGGTGTGAAGAAAGGGAACACCAGTCTCCTGTTTGCTTCTGGAGCATGAAAGCAACTTAAAATAGCTGCAAACACACTTCAGCAACCACTGACAGGAGCAGCAAGGACATATCTGCAAGATACAGCTGACCTCCAAACAGCTGACTGGAACAGGAGAGAGAAGCACCCACTAGTCCCACATCAAGAAATGCTGGTTTTCATGCTCCAGGCAAGAGACTGAAAACTACTTTGGTGGGAAGGAGAGGCTGAGGAGCAACCCTGTGCCAAAAGCAGAGAGGAAATGATGAAAATAGTGACAGACAGTATCTCGAGTGGAATTAGAAGTATCCCTGATCACGTGTTTTTCCTGTGATTTGCAGAATCCCACATGCTTTACTATTAGCTTACTTTTACTTTGCACTATGAGTCTGGTATTTCTGAAAAGCACAACTACAGGTCATGAAATGGGCTCATGTGCCCTTCTCAGGATTCTCCAGTGCATTCCATTTTAAGTTATGCACACATGTTAGAGGATTCCCTTTTAAAGTGAAAACCCCTGTCAGACCATCTTACAGGTGTTTTAGCATTTTCACCAGTGTCTTTGTATTTCAGAACAGCAGCAGTGCAGTTTAGCTCCATTTTTCCTCTTACTTTGACTTTCATTTATTATTTCCTCCTGTTACTGAAAACAATTAAGACTGCCCCATCCTATTTTAAATTGGCTTTTTACCTGGACTGTTGCTCCTATTCCACTATTTCTTGTCAGCCAGAGGAGCACTGGCTTTGTACCCCAGTGACATGTCAGGCATGTGTTAGCATTACAGCATTACAGCAGTGCCTACGTACCCAGCACATCCACTGTGCTCATTCTGCTGGAGTGTGGGAACTGTCTCCTCACCAGGGGTTTCTGAGAGAGAAGAGAAGGTGGACACAAAATGCCCATACACTGGTACAATATCCAAGATACTACATCCCCAAGACAATATCAAGAAAGTCATACTGAGAAGTAGTTCCTACTTGGCCCTTCAGGGTGGTACCATCCCGAACCCTACATCCCCAATTTCATACCTGTATCAGTCAATCTATCCTTTGTTCCTGCTAATTTTTAGTCTCTATATTAACTCTCTCTCCCTGTCACAGCGTGCTTTTCCACAGCTGATACAATCCGTGCCTTAGCAGCAAGCTGGTACAAAACACAAAACACATAAAACTTTTCACACTTGATACGAGCAAGACCTGTACCGCTCTCCACTCCAACAGTGCTGGTAAGGGCACCGCGACGTGCCGGCACAGCCCGCACCGGGACCTGCTGGAGGAGGGGCGGACAGGCACTCTTAAAGGTGTTTATAACCACGACATGGGGGGCAGGGGAGCCCCGTGGGAGTTGGGGGGTATGTAAGACTGCCGGTGTCACGCAAGCTGCCTCTTTGTGCCCTGCTCGGCTCCGGACAAGGAGCTTCTACCTCCCCGTCTCTGCCAGAGCCTGTCCCCTCCCTGCGCCGAAGGAAACCGCAGTTACTGATTCAGCTACGGCAGCGCACAGGACTTTGTCTGGGTGATATTCTCTCCCAGTTATTGCGTGTTTGTAGCTTATTTTTATATTTTTTTTTGCCTTTTGTTTTTTTTCAGTAAACATGTTGTTCTGTTTCTACCTTTTCCTCGTATCATTTGGTTTTTTTGGTTTGTTTTGTTTTTGTTTTGTTTTGGTTTTTTTTTCCCAAATTTATAACAAGTCCAGGAAAGTTCAGGTCTCTTTTCCATCCAAGGTCCCCCTTCCTTGGCAACATTGTCCTAAAACCAAGACACAAGTTAATGAGACATGAGGACACAGACGTTTATGGAAACAGGCTTTGTAAGATGCAAAATACATCCATTCAGCCTGTAAAATGTCAACACAGACTTCTTGTAGATTTGGTGACTTAACAGGCTTAAAAGCAGAGTGGAGCAAGCAGGAAAGCTTGTGCTCAGTTGGGCAGTGCTCCTTTCTGGAGGTCTGGATCAGAGGGAAAGGCTTGCTGCTCTGACCTGCCCACTGCCAGAGCCAGCCAGGTAAACAGAGTAGAAATTTGGCAGAAGCAAGGTACAAAGCCTTCATTCCCTATTCCACACAGACAGAGATTGGAGGTGACTCTCCTGACCCTCATCGAAAACCACAGGGACAAATAAGATCAGGGTCTTTTCCTCTCTATAAGCTCAACAATGTAAGCTGTTTTATTCCTACCTCTTGCTAAAAGCCTGGAAAGTCTCTCCTGACAATTGAATTCATGCATGTTGATTCCTTTGAAGTTTCATTAAAATACTTTACTACCTTCTATGAATGATTAATCTATTTTTTTCAGTGATAATAAATGACAGAGAAAAAGCAGGTAAACAAACAGAAATAAATAAGCATTTCCACAGTTAATTTTTTTTGGGAAAAAAAATGTAACCATCTCAGCCAGGTAAAAGTAAAAATTAAAGAGCAATTACACTAAACAGTAATGCAGCCTTTACTGTAGAAAAGCTCATCCCCCAAATGGCCATGCAAAGAATAGAATAATTAAGGTTGGAAGAAACCTCTGAGTTCATCAAGCCCAACCATTAACCCAGCACTGCCATCTTGCAAAAGATTTCAGTTTTTATTGGGAATTCACATGGTAGGGAAACAAACAAGAGAACACATTTTTCAGCTACTCATGTTATAAAATGAGACTTTCCTGACTTACTGTCAAAATCACTGGCAGTGAGGTAGTTATCAGCCCCAGTGTTCAAGTAACATTATCCCTGTAAAGTTAACATTTTCAGAATAGAAATATCTCTGCAACATAATTTTTCACTCTGACACTAAGCCTGGCATAAACAAAAAGTTAAAAATTTCTTCTCAATGATTTTATCTGCCATATTAAAAAAACCAGATGCTCATAAGATGAAATGAAAGCTATTTAAATCCATCCAAATATACAGTATTCAGCTAGATAAAGGGAAACAAGAATACATTTCTGTATCAAAACTACGGTGACAATTTCAGCTGGATGGATATAAATGCATTATAATTTATCTAGCAAATGTTTAGGATGTTCTTTATTACTTCTGAGTGCCTGTGAGAGTTCTCATTTTATTCCCCTCAGTGAGGAGAGGTTCCAGCAATAGGGAACTATTACTGTGTTTTTGTATTTCACTGAACAGCAGATGAGAGGAACAGCTCTCTTTTTAAGCAGTTGACATTCTTCAAGATAATGAAGTATTTATTTGGACAATAAAAAAAGTGACATGAAGTGACAGTCAAAGAAGAAAGAAAAAATAAAAGTACCGTTTCCAGGATAATCTCCCTGACAGAAATAAAAGGGAGAACAATTTTAACAGTAAAGTGTTTCAAAGTGTTACTTGCTACAAAGAGTGAATGCAATATCTCTGATAACTTGTAGACATTCACACCCAGGAAAATAGAGCACCAAAGGTGAATTGCCTCCACTTTGCAAAGATGTAACCACATAGTATACAGTCACTACAAGGTCACTTCAGTGTCTCCTCCTGGCCAGTGTCAGAGTTGATGGGGAGTAGGTCTGATGCTGCACAGTTAATGTGATTCTCACCAAATGAGAAAGTGAGGGATGAAAACCCTGTCAACCCACATTACTACTATCCCTTCTCTTTCTTCTAAGATAAAAGGGCCATCATGCCTTCTGCCAAGGAAAAGGGCTTCTTCTCAGTTTATGACAAATAGGTTATTAGTCATGGGGGCCTCTGGTGGTCTAGTGGTTAGGGTGCAGGACTCTCACCGCTGCGACCCGGGTTCGATTCCCAGCCCCCCGGGCAGATGGAGCTCGTTAGCCCTGTAAGGCAATCCATCTAAGAGAAGGTCACTCTAAACAAACCTACATCCTGGGGACCTCACTGCCACTGTCCAAGGTTGCTTGGCCCCGGCAGATGAACCTCAGGATTAAAGGGTGGGCTCAGTTCAGCGCACGCTGTGTCTCACCTAAAAAATCCACTGCGCAGGCTCGAAGGGTTAATGACCTTTCCCAAATCTTCGCTCGCGAAGACTGGCCATTATATTAGTCATGATAAAAAAGAAAAAGAAAAGCGAAACCGGAACACTAAATGATGCAGACTGAGCTGAGAATAAAGCTAATGTAATCCTGGCTCAAATACTGCACAGATCCCTTGCTTCAAGTATCAGGAACAGTAAGAGTAAAACCAGGAATAACTAATGGGACAGAAGCACGGAAAAGAAAATTGCAAAATGAGAGAGAAGGAAAAGGCAAAAGATCTCAAGCTTAGAGTGATGAAAACATCCTGTAAAGATGTATTCAGAGCTCCTTAGCCCAGTTCTGGTCATCCATATTTAAGCAAGAGGAATCACATTGGAAGAGGAGGAGATGGCATTGCTCCCCACAAACACGTCACAGGGGTAGAAAACTTGACCAGCAGTAAAAAGGTGAGATTGTGGTATAAAGTATAATTCAGTGTTAGCACCATGGCACTCAGGTAAAGGAGGTAACTACCTCCAAGAAGAAGTCATTCCCCTCTGGATTAAATATTTGCTGTTAAAACTTAGATGCTACCCATACAGAAAAGTAGGGAAATTACAGAGGTACAACAGTCTGGATGAAATCTATAAATAGGAACAAAACAGATCTTCAGAGCTGCACAATTTGGCGTGTATTTGGCACAATTTGGAGCAGTCTGAATGCTGCTCAGATCTGATGATATCCCAGAAGTAAACACGGGGCTTTCAGTGCCACAGGGTATGTGTGGTTTCATAAGGTATTCAAGTACTACCTCCCCCAAAAAGGCTAATCCATGCAGTGCCAGGATTCTGAGACTCTCAAACAGAGCCTTAAGACTAAGGAATTTGCTTTGTTTTGTTTCAGGAGATGCCTGACCACTGCAGGTTTACCTGTTAACATAAATTACTGCTATTCTGGTGATTTGGAGGTTTCAAAGTACAGGGATGTTGCAGGGCTGCAAATTCATCAAGACCTTCAGATGCGTGCTCAATTAACCAGGAAATGTTTTAACTTTGCTGCTAAAATGACAGGAAAAATTATAACTTGGAGTTCTGGATGTGTATTCAGTTGTAAAATATCTAATGAAATAAAAACATTTTCATAACGAGGTATTATTTGTGTTCTCTACTAATAAGTTTTATAGTTTTTGCACAGACATACTGTAGCAGGGTGAATTTATGCTGATACTTTTGGTCTGTGTTTGGCCTCAGCCACCTGCAGTAGTTTGTATTCTCCCTGCCAAGTTCACTGATAAAACAGTGAATTTGTCCTTGGAGGGAGAGCTTCTGCTATGGGTAATTATAGGTATGCCAGGTCAGTAAGATAACTTTATGGGCAACAGCTGGGTAACTGGGGAGGTCGTGCTGGGGGCTTATTTCTCTCCTCTTTTCTCCCTTTTGGGTTTGTTTTGTTGGCCACCTTTTTGTTGGCCGCCTCTTGGTAATAAACATTGGTTTTTGTTGAGCTTTCAATGGTGTCTTGGTTTCAAGATTCAGTATGTCCGAACCCCTCCCTAATACACATAATTACATTTATATAACACTACTAGAAAGATTCACCTACAAAATATTTTACTTAGTTTTCATTTTTGACTAATGAACACTAGGCTTTCAAAGCTTTTACAGGTTGCAGGAACCCATTTTCCCTTGTCTGTCAGGAAAATTAAACCTCACCACCATCTGTGTCTGCCCATTTAATTCTTCATGCTTGGAAAACTTTTACTACTTGCAGAGCTCTTTGTATGAATACTCTTGGAATTTAGGGGTGTAAGCTTAGGCTTTGCTTGTGAAACCTTTGCTAAGAATAATACTGAGCAAGGA
Organism: Lepidothrix coronata; assembly: GCF_001604755.1. Lineage (NCBI taxonomy): Eukaryota > Metazoa > Chordata > Aves > Passeriformes > Pipridae > Lepidothrix > Lepidothrix coronata. The sequence continues at coordinate 1,213,173 of NW_016690304.1, forward strand.
ACTTAACTTATAATCATTTGACTCCTCAGTTTAATATTTTTTCATTGTGTTGGGTTTCTGGCCAGGGGGGCAGGTTTTGGCAGGGGGATGGGGGTGCTACAGAGGTGCCTTCTGTTAGAAGCTGCCAGAAGCTTCCCCTGTCTGGTGGAGCCAATGCCATCCAGCTCCAGAATAGACCTGCCACTGGCCAAGGTCAAGCCAATCAGGAATGACAGTAATGCCTCTGGGATAACATATTTCAGAAAGGAAAGAAAGTTACTGGGCAGATGAAAATTGCAGCCAGGGAAGAGCGGAGTGAGAACATGGGAACAACAACGTATATACCAAGGTCATTGCAGAAGGAGGGGCAGGAGGTGCTCCAGGTGCCAGAGCTGAGGCTCTGCAGCCTGTGGGGAAGACCATGGTGAGGCAGCTGTGCCCTGGCAGCCCACGGAGCACCACGGAGATCCACCTGCAGCCCCTGGAGGAGCCCACGCTGGAGCACGTTTTCCTGGTGGAGGGACCCCTGCAGGAGCAGCCTGTGCCTGAAGGACTGCACCCCGTGGAAAAGTGAGCCACGTGGCAGCGGTTTGTGAAGAACTGTTGCCCGTGGGATGGACTCACGCTGAAGAAGTTCGTGAAGAACTGTTGGGAAGGATTCCAACTCCTCTTCCTGAGCAGCAGTGGAAACAACAACTGACCATAACCCCCATTCCCTATCTCCCTGTGCTGCTGGGAGGGAGGAAGTAGAAATTGGAAGGAAGGAAGGGGGGGAAGGTGTTTTTAAGATTATTTTACTTCTCATTCTCCTGTTCTGATCCTGTTGGTAATAAATTTAATTAATATGCCCACTTTGAGTCTGTTTTGCCTGTGATGGTGATCAGTAAGTGACCTCTCCTGGTCCTTATCTCAAATCGTTAATCCTTTGTTGTATTTTCTTTCCTCTGCCCAGTTGCAGAGGGGAGTGAGAGAGCGGCTTTAGTGAGTACCTGGCATCCAGCCAGGGTCAACCCACTACATTCATGAACTGGGTATTTATCCCTCCAAAAATTCAGAAGTCAGCCACTTGAAGTAAGATGCACAGTCCTGCTCTGCACTGGTACCACCACCATCATAAGACCTACTGGGAAGTTGTCTGTGGACTGTTCTTTAAGGACATGAATGGCAACAGCAGGTAACCTTCTCCCATTTATAGCCTCCACTTTCCTTGTTCAGTGTTATAAAGATAGAAGTTAGGTAAAAAGGTTTTGTTCAAAATAAGACTGAACGTCTCATCTGCATCAAACTGGCAGAAAGGTTTAAATTACCATCTTTGCTGGTAAATCAGGATAACAAAATACACGGTATTTCATCATGAGAGTATGTGTATCATCTCTGCTTTAAAAATGAGCTTAAATGGGTTTACATATTTTTTTCTTCTGCAGAATCAAGCAATGCCTTCATGTCTGACTTCATCACTTTCTTCTCTCCCTGGAAATATCAGAAAAATCAAATGGAAAAAAAATCTCGTTTCTCTGGTTTGGGATCTGTAAGGAGAGGAGATATTTCTAGGAACATTTTTAACAAAGAATAACAACAAAGCCAGTTTTAAATAATCCACTGTCACTTGCCTTTAAACCTAATAAATCTCTATTTGTTTGTGCAGCTGTGGTAGGGGAGGTACAAGACTCATTTTACAGAAGGCTTAGGCAAGAGCTGTTTTCAAAGCCTGCAGATAGATGTTGAAGGACCACAATATAAAAATGACATTAAGCTATTAGAGAGCATCCAAAGGAGGGCCACAAGGATGAGGAAGGGATCAGAGGGGAAGCCGCATGAGGAGCAGCTGATGTCACTTGGTCTGTTCAGCTGAGAGGAGACCTCATTGGGGTCTTCAACATCCTCACAAGGGGCAGCAGAGGGGCAACACCCATCTCTGCTTTTTGTGACCAGTGACAGGACTCAAGGAAATGGCATGGAGCTGAGTTGGATATTAGGAGAAAGGTTTTTATCCAGAGGGTAGTTAGGCACTGAACACGCTCCCCAGGGCAGTGTTCATGGCCCCAAGGCTGCCAGAGTTGAAGAAGCATTTGGACAATGCTTTCGAGCACATGGTGGGATTCTTGGAGTGTCCTATGCAGGAATTGGATTGGGTGATCCTGATGAGTCCCTTCCAACTCAGCATATTCTGTGATTCTATGGTTGGTGATGATACAGTGAGACAGTTCCCAATAGGAATGTCATTTGCACAGTTGCCTTTTGCCTCAAACAACTTGCCAACAGCACATTTCTAAAGGTGCAGGTTGACGTGGCCTGAGCAACGAGGTCTCCTTCATTTTCCTAGTTAAAAGTATGTTTTAGTGAAGTTTCTCATTTGAGAGGAAAATCTTGAAGTACAGATCAGCAGCAAAAGACATTTCCTAGCCCAAGCAGGAACTGCTACTGCAGCCTGTTTTCAAGAGTAGGGATGTGAATGGATATACATTCTGCTCCAAAATCAGCTTTTTCAAAAAAGTATTAGCTAGACCCATGAGCCATTTGAATGATACAAGGATACTTCTGAAAGTCTTGTTGTAGGATGTGTCAGCTTGTGACAGGGTGCCAAAAGTTTCATTGAACAGAAAAAAAGAAGGGTCTTCATTTTCCTGTTACTTCCATGCCAAATTTCAGCCACAGAAAGACTCCTGGTTTTCCTGAGAGCTTCTAATTAGAGGATAAAGAGCCTGAAATCCAGTGAACATTTATCCACCTGGACAGAAGGTCACTTTACAATGAGATTTTTCCTTAAATCAGTAAGAGGGAGGCACTGAAGATGGAGAATAAGTTCAGAAGCACTCTCAGGGAGACTCTACAACCAGGCACTGCAGGACTCTTGTACAGGTTGACAGACTCTATTATTTTTGTAAACCCTTCGTACTTTTTACACCACAAAGGCGCTACAATTGTCTTAACCATACCCAAGGGGAAAATGCTAATGTTTTATCTAGTTGGCAATATACTTATAAAACATTCTCAGTGTAGTACTCAAAATCCAGGTATATGCCAAATAAAGTCCATGGCAGATCCCTTTGGCTTGGTGCTAAGGTTGTCTTCATACTGTACACAGACTATTTTGGTTAGCAAAAATGTTGACATAAACAACTTTTTTTAAGGGGTCCAAATATCACAAAACCAGAAGAGCAGTTCAGAGGAGAGCTGTCCATTCCTGCATCCCCACAAAATACAAGCTAAGCTCAAATCATAGACATTTGTGTTTAGCCCTCCACTTGAGGATTGCGATGTTCAGGGACAAGATACAGGCTGTTTGGTGTAACAGTTGAAATCTTGAATGAGCTTGCAGATACTGACCAGTGGTGTGATTGCAAAAATAAACTCTCAGCCAAAAAGCAGGCAAGGAGATAGGAAAGCCCTCCTTATTCCTGCCATGCTTTCCTGTGCTGGTTTAAAGGTAAACCAGCAGGGGAAATGAACTCAACTCAAAGGAGAGATTATAAGTCAGAATAACAATTTAATAAAATAATACAATAAATACGATTATACAGACAAAGAGTTGGTTTTAACCCACAAAACCCAAATGTAGAAACCAGCACCCTGGGGCATGAACAGAGTGGTGTTCCTTGGGCCCCCTGAGCGCAAAGTAAAAGGAGAGGGGAAAAAACCTGTTGATGAGAGTGCTGTTGCAGTCTGGTCAAGAGTGGTGGTTGCAGTCTGGTTGAAAAGTGATGGTTGCAGTCTGGTTGAGAGCGGTGATCTGCAGTCTTCCTCTGGACTCCACAAGTGGTTAAAAAAGTCCCAAGAGTCCAAGATTATCTATCCTCCAGTTCAGGCAGGAATGCCCAGTACTTCCCTCAGGGCGGAGAGTTCCACAATGGGTGTGAGGACAGGAACACCCTCCTATCTCGAAGGCCTCTTAACACCCAGTTTATAGCCTGAGGAGTCAGGCTGCTCTGGGCAGAGGGTGTAAATGCTCTATTGATAACAGTTTCTGGGCAATGGCATGGAAGGCTATAGGATACACAGTTTTGGGTTACACCCATCCAGTGATGAACTGGTCCCAGCTGTTCTAACTGGGACATTTCCTATGCCAATTTTTGCTGGGGTACCCTCCTGGTTCTTAACTCACACAGCATTACCAGCACATAAGAAAATACTTATTACTGACATCTCTCTGCATGCCCAAGGTGAGGAAGGTTGCTCAGCTCTCACATAGTACTGAGAGAAGGAGTAAAAGAGCAATGTCTGTCCCGACATAGCTGATGTAAAAGTGATGAAGGGCCATCCCTGCACTTGCAGATCTCAGGAACAGTTACAAGTTGGGAGGATTTTGGTTTGTCTAAAAAGATAGCAGAATTTGATCCTGCAGCTCAATAGAAAATTTCTCTGATATTTAGATGCGTAAGCCAGTCATGTGCTTAAAAACCACAATTCAATTGTACCCTTAAATGATTTTTCATACCATGAAATTTCAGGTCTGAAACTCTGAGTAATTCAGACAAATGACCCAGAGACTTCACATGTTTCCCCAGGCATTTGGAGTTTACCCAGATCATTGCAAGCTAAATACCAATGTGGTGGTCTTAATGCAAAAGGGAGTATAGAAAGATCCTCTTCTACAGAGGGGATTATTATTATCTTTTTCTATAGAGTCTGAGACAATCAGGAGCCCATCTGTTTATTAACATTCACCACCACATGGGCAACTTATTCTTTCAACTATTTTTAAGAACTTCTGCCAAAACAAGTATTTCTGAATGTAAGTTCCTAGTTCCTTATGCCATGGGTCAAGAAGATGATCAAGAGAAAAGAATTCCCTATTCAGAGAAAAACAGTGGTTTTAGAAAAAAACCCATATACCTCGTGTCAGTATTGCCTGGAATCCAATTTACAAACTCTTCAGTGTAATCTGAAGCCTCTACCCCACAGGCTGGGAGGATTTTGCTCCCACAAAGAAGTCATTTTCTAATTATGCCATGCCTGAAGCGTTCAGCTCACTATAGGAAGTCCATAGCCACGAGCTATCAGTCATGATTAACATACTATAATGGCATTTAATTTTTCCCATGGGACATTAGGTGGCCCAGATGTGTAGTATAATGATTACCTTTAATTTAAATGGTTTAATTTTTACCTCTTACAGACAAAGTTATTAATTTTCCATCTCTGTGGAAAATCAGCAGCCTACTCCAATTACCTTCCCCTGGGTCTTGCCTTGGTCACTCCTGCTCAGAGTGAGTCTGTACTGCCAGAGGAGAGCTGTTTGTCAGGAATGTTAATGAGGAATTTGATTTTAAAATAGGAGAAAAATGAACACTTAGTGCAATAAATGAAAAGCAACAAAAGGCAAGGGACATGATGACACACAAGGGAATTGATGACAAGGGTCAGGAAAATGAAAAGTATCATGCTCATCACACAGGCTGTTCATCAAGATCACCTCGATAAACCAATACACCAATAAAGATCAAACATCTTCCATGACAAATTTGTTCAGAGTTTTTGATTATGTCAAATTTTAGATTGTCCCCATAGATTACCTGGGCAAATATAGAAGTTCTACAGTCTTGTTGCATCTCAGTGCCCAGGGCATGCTTTCAGATCATATGAGAGTTGATTTTATTTATTTACAAGTTAAGAGTTTCTTAAAGTAGTTAATTCCTGCAGAGAAAAGTTCTCCCAGTTCTAATGGGCACCTCTTTAAAGAGCTATATGACAAAAAAAAACCCCAATGCTAACAAGAGGTGTTTTATTGGAAGATTATCTCATCCAGGAACCATTTCTCAGTTTTCTAATATGTTATCCTATTGATTCATTTTCAGTTTCTCATATTTATATGCTTACTTTTCACACTGCAATAATATGAGGATTAAAGAGCGTGAACAAGTTTTCAGCTGTTCAGGCTATTTAACTTCAACAAAATGAGAACTGGAAGTGATTATTTTTGACAAGTCTTCATTCTCTGGGGTACCAATGGCTAGATAACTACTCTTGTGAAAGAAATGTCAACATACAATTTATATGCATGACATTTTTTCTGTCCAAATGAAGATGTCAATAACATCTAAATACTTCAAGTTAGTGTATAACAATTAATCTTGGAGCTGGTAAATTTAACAACCTGAAGTATGCGTGACACATTTATGGTGTCACGCACCAATTTTTGTAATAGAAAAATTAATCATATTCTTATGAAAAACAAAAGACACCAGCACTGCAGCCCAGAAGTCCTACTCTAAGTTTAGAGGACTGTGCACAGTTTAGGACACTGAAAAGTGTCTTCTTTCGAATTTGCCCTTCTCTTTTAGTGCTATTCTGTATGCCGTGCTCTCTAACAGCAGGGTTTAGGCAGCCTTGAAATATTACTGGCTTCCACAAACCTCCAGAGCTTTAATTTTCATTAAAAGCAGTACCACTCTATTATCAGTCCCTTGGCATTTTTTGAGAACTAGGGTACTCTTTCCCCAGTTGTTTCTTCCTAGTCAGCATGCACGTGTGTGTGAAACAAATGCACTGGAGGAGATTGTCCCTCTCTGCTCTGCACTGGAGCAGCCTCACCTTGAATAATGTGGGAGTTTTGGTCACCACAATATTAGAGAGTGTCCAAAAGACATATCTGGAGACAAGTCTTGCAAAAGGGTTTCTGTGGTAGCAGAAACATCATATCCCTTAATATACTTATTAGTCAGCAGTATTGCACCTGTATAATCAAAATAAAAGCAAGCAGTAGCAGTTAAGGTACCCAAAATATCTAACTCCTGTGGTGCAATGCCTACTGGTAGCTTAACAAACCAGTCATTTACATTTGGGATGCAGCTCTGCACAGAAGCATTACAAGCCTTTGTTGCTAAATCAGGTAATTGTGTCACATTAGAAACAAGTTTCACTGAGTCAGAGTTATTTACAGGTGCCCCAACAAGGCATGTGTGAAAAGGCAGCTCTGGTTTCGCCAAGGAGGCACAGAAGGTAGTTTGGTTCAGTGTTTTCATCAGGGTCACCCAGACATTGTGGCTGTTCCACGGGCTGAGTCATTCGAGCTGTTCCACATAGGAGTCATCGCTGCCAGTTCCTCTGAGGCAAAAAAGGGATGCACACACTGAGCAGAAACGCACCACGGTCCATCATCTGTAGAAACACAAGCATAACCCCTACCCCAGGTTATCAGTTGATGAGGGCCAGACCACTGTCCAGACACCAGGTCCATACCTGAACGGGAGCAGGAGCAGTCATAGGTTGAGGTGACATTAACGAGGAAAAATGCAAAAAGAGAGCAGGAAAATGAGAATCCAGGGGAAAAGTCAAAAAATTTAAAACATGAACAGCTTTGTCTAAATGGGCTTGAGGGAGCTCACCCTGCATTCCCCCTTTCTGTTTTTGAATCAGATGCTTCAGAGAGCCATGCATGCGTTCTACAATAGCTTGCCCTGTTGGAGAGTGAGGGATGCCAGTAACATGAGACACTCCCCAGTCATTCAAAAAGCTTTGAAATTTCTGAGAGCTGTAGGCAGGGGCATTGTCAGTCTTCAGCTTCAATGGGACACCAAGGGTAGCAAAAGCTCGCTGAAAATGATGAATCACATCAAGAGAATGCTCACCTGCATAAGCAGTAGCACAAACAGCATGAGAATATGTACCAACAGAAACACGCACAAATTTGAGATGTCCAAATTCTGGGACATGAGTAAAATCAGTTTGCTATACCTGCAAAGCTTGCAATCCTCTAGGATTGGTTCCATAACAGGCAGGGACATTCTGACCCTGGCAATCAGGACAGGCAGCCACAACAGAATGAGCAAGGGATTGTGGAATGCCAAACTGTCACTTGAGAGCAGTACTGCCCTGGTGAAAAAATTGATGTGAGAGGAGAGCCTGTTGTCGCTTGTCTGGAACAGGCCCGATCTGTGCAGGTGCTACAAGAGAGTCTGCTCGAACATTACCCTCAGTAAAAAATCCAGGCAGTGAGGTGTGACTGCGAATATGAAAAACAAAGTAAGGAGCAGTACGAGACTGTAGAGTTCGCCACAATGTTAACAAAACCTGAAAGAGAAGACGATCATCACAATCAGAAAGAACTACTTGATCTAAACGCTGTACAAGTCCCGCCACATAAGCTAAATCTGTAACAAGATTAAAAGGCTGAGGAAAAAGTTGAAACGCCAAAGTAGCAGCACGGAGTTCCACAGCTTGCGGAGACCCTGATTGTTGAACAAGTTCATGTTGCCATCCTGTGGGCATATACCAGACCACAGCAGCTTTTCCTGTTTTCCCAGAACCATCTGTAAATAGAGTGAGTCCTTCCACTGGTTCCATAGATGACAGCAGCTTTTGTCCAACAAGTACTTCACTAAAGAATTTCAGTAAAGGGTGTGAAGGTAAATGATAAGCAATTTTTCCCTGAAAATCTGCCATAGCAGCTTGCAATTCATATTTGTGATTCAAACACCACTCAAAATACCAGGATTGTACAGGTAAAACAATACAACTAGGATATCTGCCAATTGCAGTTCCCACATCCTAGGCCTATCAACTTTACAGTCTGGCTTTGTTTTCTCCATTAGGGCTGGTACTGACTTCCTTATCATCAAGGATACACCCAAAAGTTTGCCCAGTCGATATCTCCATCCTGGGAGCTCATAGACCCACTCTTAACCCCTTCATGTGTATATGTTTTTGTGACACAGTGTGTGTGGGCACACACCCAGACTCAGAAATTTCCTTGGAAAGGACAGCATCTCTGGGCTGATTCTCCAAAAGACCACAAAGCTGAGAGACCACAGAGCAGTTTAATTTAGACAGTCTGCAGATGTTTCCAGCGTGTAGTGACACATGCATATCTCAACTTGCTACTAAACACCAACTCATTTACAGAGTTTCATGGCTACGCTGGGATTTCTGCCCAAACACAAAGTCAGATGTGTCTCCTCTACAATTCTGGTTAGATTTTGGTTTTTCTCTTCAATCCACGCTATTCAAGTTTTTCCTCATTAAGCAAACTTCTTGTGAAGCACATTCTGGAGGCCTACAGGCTGGAACACTGCCAGATCTATCAGCAAAACATTCGGCCCTTTGCCAAAAGGCCTGAAACAGCCAGAGCTAAGCCCAGACTGCCCAGCACAACAGCTCTCTGTGATCCCAGCTGATACAGCAGGAGGGAAAACGCTTAAACCAAACCCCTGGTCTCATAGAGAACTATAACTCAGCATCACTGTGTTATCTCAGGCACAGAAATAAAACAGAGGCCCTCAGAAAAGCATGGAATATTCCTGTCACTGGGACTTCTGTGCAGAAGGAGATTACATCCAGTGTTACTGCTCATGCTTTCTCTTACCCCAATTCATCTAAAAAATCCAAGTTGGATATAGGTCCAATCCACAAACTCTGTGTTGTGTCTCCATGAGGTGTAACTTGATATAAAGCATATGTTCTCCATATGGAAAGTAGAGGACTGTTGGTCAATTCCTAAGGAAACATGAGGTGTTTTCCACTCAGGATGTTTTCAAGCTGAATCACTAAGCATCCGGAAAAGATTCTCTCCCTTGTTCTGCCACCGTACTTGTTATATTGACACACAATGTATTGGATTAATTTAGACACTTGGATCTGATGAACAAGTATTTAAAGATGCCATTTTTCTTTCTGTTATTTGGAGCAGTGGTAAGTTCTATTTCAGCACACAAGGGCTATGTACACTCAGTTTTACAGCAGCCTAGAAGATTTCAGTGGCGGTTTTTAATTTTTAAAGGAGATCTTCAAGTGATCACTCAGTGGACCTCTAATGGCAATGAGAGATGTCCTCCTGTTCAAACTGGGTGAACGGATTACAGCATGTTGTCTTGCTGCTGACCACTCCAGCAGAAAGCTCACAGGGATTGCTTGGGAATGAACACAAATCCATGGTCATTTGCCCATTAGGCAGCACATGCAAGGGAATGCCCAGAGCATGCCAAACTTTAAAAGCTATGAGGAGTTACCCACGTACTGGAGAGCCTCACTGGGGACAAATCTGAGCAGCAGATCTAATGCTTTATTTCCCCCCAGCCATCCCTACTCCTCACAGAGATTTTGACTGCTAACATAAGTAGTTTTCCCAGCAAGCACAAAAAAATGGAAATATTTCTTACTGCATTTCACAAAGCATTTCACCCTTTGGTCCATCACAGCGCATTTCCAAAAACCCATTACTTGCTCCTGGGAAGGATGAAGAAGTATCCTGCACCTGGATCTCTCTCCAAGCCCCTGGGGTCACTCAGTACCTACCACTGCTGAGAGGCAAAGCTCACTGCTGAGTTCAGTGCTCCTCAGCCAGGCTCTGCTCTTCACAGTACTTTCTTAATGGCTCAGGGACCAGGTTTCTACTGGGAATTTTTAAGGAAAGGTACCTCACCTGGGAACAGGGCAATACCATGAGCCACAGCTGCCTTCTGCTTTATTGTCCCCCTTTTCTGCTCAGTGTGGGGCTAAATACAAACTGGGATGAGACTGGAAATTCAACAATACTCATACATTATTTGTATATCAACACTCACTAGTTCAGAATACAAAATGAAACCTTGAATAATTCATCATTTCTTTCTTTGCTGAAAGGTGTTAAATAGTATTTTTAATTAACCATCAAATATTAAGATATTTAAAAATCCTCTAAAAGAGCTGATAATTCTATTACCAAGCAAGCAGCAGAGTAGACCAAAATGCAGTCTCCATTATTTGCAATGTACTACTCCACTGAGAAAAAATTATCAGCAGCTACAGGTCTCCCAGTAGATGGGTGCACAAGAGAAGATGAGCACAGAGGGCTACCCCATGGGTGTCAGCACCTTTGCCAGGGATGCAGCATGTTCCTCTGATGCTGCAGGCTGGGGAATGAAACCATGGCCCTGCCCTGTAATACCAGCACCTGTGGAGCCACATGTGCCTTTCCTTAGGAAGGCACAAAACAGAGTTTAGGTCGCATATGTGCAGTCCTGCTTTTCATCAGTTTTTAAATGATTTTTTAAAGAGAGAACTCACCGGTACTATTCTTACAGTGAAAAGGAAAAATGTTAAAGAGAAAACAAGTAAGTATAATCAAAGCATAGGAAGAAAATACAGGTCATTACTGTGAGACTAAAACTCAAGTGGAGCCAGACTTTACAATCTCAAATTTTCCCCCAAAAAGCCATAGCCATAAGTGTCTTCAGTGCCAGAACCTGAGTCCATAGGAAGCTAATCCTAGTACAAACACTATGCTTTGTGTAGGGCACTCTCTCAGCAATACTCATTGCTTCTCTATTGTGTTAGATCATCCTCAGTGCAATCACACAACACCTGCAGGATGGACACGGGATCAGACCCAGCCAGCACAGGTTTAGGAAGGGCAAGTCCTGTCTGACCAACCTGATCTCCTTTTATGACCAGGTGACCCACCTGGTGGATGAGGGGAAGGCTGTGGATGTGTCTGCCTGGACTTCAGCAAAGCCTTTGACACCGTCTCCCACAGCATTCTCCTGGAAAAGCTGCAGCCCATGGCTTGGACAGGGGCACCCTGTGCTGGGTCAGGAACTGGCTGATGGCCGGGCCCAGAGAGTGGTGGGGATGGGGCTGCATCCAGTTGGGATCCGTCACCAGTGGTGTCCCCAGGGATAAACGTTGAGCCCAGTTCTGTTTAATGTCTTCAGTGATGATTTAGATGAGGAGATTGAGTCCACCATTAGCAAATTTGCAGATGACACCAAGCTGAGGGAGGGAGTGTCGATCAGCTGGAAGGCAGGAGGGCTCTGCAGAGGGACCTGGACAGGCTGGATCCATGGGCTGATTCCAACAGGATGAGGTTCAACCAGGCCGAGTGCTGGGTCCTGCCCTTTGACCACAACAACCCCCGGCAGCCCCACGGGCTGGGGACAGAGTGGCTGGAGAGCAGCCAGGCAGGAAGGGAGCTGGGAGTTTCAATTGACAGGAAGCTGAACAGGAGCCAGAGTGTGCCCAGGTGGCCAAGAGGGCCAGTGGATCCTGGCCTGGATCAGGAACAGTGTGGCAGCAGGAGCAGGGAAGTGATTCTTCCTCTGTACTCAGTGCTGGTGAGGCCACACCTGGAGTGCTGTGTCCAGTTCTGGGCCCTCAGCTCAGGAAGGACATGAAGGGGCTGGAGCAGGTCCAGAGGAGAGCAACGAGGCTGGGGAAGGGACTGGAGCACAAGTGCTGTGAGGAGAGGCTGAGGGAGCTGGGGGGGCTCAGCCTGGAGAAGAGGAGGCTCAGGGGAGACCTCCTCACTCTCTGCAACTAAGGGAGGTTGTAGCCAGGTAGGGGTTGGTCTCTTCTCCCAGGCAAGGATCAGCAAGACAAGAGGGCACAGTCTTCAGCTGTGCCAGGGGAGGTTTAGGTTGGATATTAGGAAGGAATTCTTTACAGAGAGGGTAATCAGGCATTGGAATGGGCTGCCCAGGGAAGTGGTGGATTCTCCATCCCTGGAGGTTTTTAAGATGAGACTGCATGTGGCATCAGTACCATGGTCTGGTAACAACGGTGGGGCTGGATCAAGGACTTGATGATCTCAGAGGGCCTTTCCAACCCAGCTGATTCTATGATTCTATGCTGAAGAAACTGAAAAGCCATCAAAATAAGAAGCAGTAAATCATGGGTTTGAAAATAATAAATTTTTACTTTTTTAACCACTCCCTGCTTTCCCTTTTTTGAAAGTCCAATTCTTTTTGTGCTCATCCTAGCTCCTGAGTACAGGGTTAAACACATTTAACACTGTTAACAGTCAGAGAAAACAACCTGAGACAAATCCTGAGGGAAACTCTTAGACCAGAATCCTCTGAAGAATTATAGGCCCTATTTATGCAACTTCCCTGTGTCAATAAATCTCAATTAGAGGCCAAGCTCCAAAGAGAAACTACAGCAAATTTTCCATGGCTGTTTGTGTCCACGCTGCCTGATCACCTCCAGTCTGCAGCCTGGGAGCAGATCTCAAGCAGCAGTGTCATCTCCCAGGGATCCCAACTGCTTCCCTACCCCTCGTGTCTCAGCTTTTTCTGCTCTCACAGTACATGCAGTGATATCACCAAGACAAACGCTGCTGCCGCCAGTGCCGTGATCTCTGGAGAGCTCTGCAAAACAGCTATTGCTGTTAGTAAACATCCTAGAAAATGTGTGCTTCAGGTAAAAAATGCCTTCCCTGTTCCAATCTATCTCAAAAGAAAAGAAATTTCTCTTTCTTGTTCATTTGCCATTGTTCCGCCTGCTACATAAACAACTGCTACAGGGGAAAAACCACAACAAAGATCCCTCTTTAGAGAAGCAGAACAAATTCTGTTCTTGCTGCAAGGATTTAAAAAAGAAAAAAAACTTCACACTGAACAAAAAGCAAATTAAAATGGTAAACAAAATATACTAATGTTTTTTCTAACTTTTCTATTTATCCTTAAAATGCTTCATTTGTTGCACATGGAATTTTAAGTATTGTACTGTATTTAAAATATAAGGTTCATCATAATTTAAAGACAAATTTGATTTTCTGGGTAAGGAAGCAGCGCTCAATATTTGAACACGAGTGATTTTCATTTAACAGATAATTGGGTTTGTAAGTCAAGTTTTAAAGTACCTGAGCCTTCAGGGCTGAGGATCTGAACTTCTGAATTACAATTGCTTTCTTAAATATAAGCACCATCCTCTAACAGCAGCTCCACAACCACTTAGCAGCTCTGAACTCAAGTCCTTTAAGGCATGACTGTTTTTCCTAAGTTATTTAGTGCACCTCTTAACTCAGGGGCAAAGGACAAAGATAGCAATAAAATATAAAATCATGGACTTAGGGTGCATTCTCGGATTTGGAACTTGGTTGCTGCTGCAGCAGCTTTAGTTTCTCGCACTCACAGCACTGTTTTTCTGCATGGCCGCCCGTCCTTCATGAGTCTCAGGGACACTGTGACACACAGGCATTCACCCACAGCCTTGATTTGCTCAGCTCAGGGGGAGAAACCTGACAGCAGCCTGGGGCTGGGCATGAGATCCTGCAGGGCACAGCAAATGCAGCCAGTGCCAGCCAGAGGAGCCCTCGGCAGCCAGCTCTGGTGTGCCCACTGCTGTTCCTGAGAAACCATCAGAGCATCAGAACAACCAGTGAACTCCTCCCACACTAACATCGAGTCATACCTCGCCAAAAGTTCACAAATTCTGCAACCATAATTATTTAAAGTGGTAGGTGATCTGCCCTATAATGAAATGCCTTGTCTTGTAATTAAATATCCGTGGCTGTCTCACAGAACCTGTACTGAGAATTGTTGTCCTCCAGGAATTCTTCCCAAAGTTTAAACAGAATGTAAATTAAACTGCAATGTTTTTGTGTAGGAAGAGGAGGAGGCTGGCATAGGGAAAGGGGGTGTGTTACAGCATTTTCAAATTAATCTAGTTCGATGCAGCTTATTATTAGAGACAGATAAATTTTAAACTATTTGGTGGGCTAATTGCTATCTGATTTGAAGGGATGATCATATATCACAAAATTTCAGTCAGGTTCCTGTACTCAGATGAATGAACAACATTCACAAAGCCCACTAATGGACTCAGAAGATGAATACAGGAATATTTGTTTCAAGCACAGACATTTATCACCAAGTTAGTTGCTTTTTTTTTTTAGTAGTGAGAGAATAGCTACTATCCCACACACGCATATAAAGTCTTCTGAGGTTTCTAAGACATTGCTGCTGTAATACTCCAGAATTTCAAAGCTTTCAGTGCCTTTGTCTTCCCAGCAAACCTAAAAGCTTTGGAAAATCTCATTGTCTAATACGGAGAAAAAAATGGGAAAATCATTTTGAAGCAGAGATATGCTACAAATCAACGCTGAAATGAAAGGTATCTCCCCAACATTTCTTGGTTTTGCAAGAAAAGGATCCCAAAACCATCAATTTCATGAGAATCAATACAGACTTTCTAGCTCACTAGGCATCCCCTAGAGATGAGAGCATCTGCCTTGCTGAGAGCACCCCAGGAAGGGGAGTAGGTAGGTAGGCAGCAACACAGATACACAATTCAAAAGGTGGCTGCTGCGTTCACCGAATATATTTTAATTTTTCTGCAAATAAAAACAAAAGCATCCTCTGTTCCGCAAGGAAAACCGAAACTATTCTTCTTTCAAAAAATCATTCCCACTTCAAACTGACCACCATCCCGCTGTGGTTCTCAGGCAGAAAGAGAAGGCTCAGGGTTACGAAAAGATTCTTTAGGTTTGGATCACCTCATTTTGAACCTTCAGGAACAGGCCTCACAGTCCAAGTGCTGACTTTAAAATTTACATTTCTTACAATCTGTCAGAGTGAGCACACCAGCCATGATTCAGAACTGCACCAAACAACAGAAAACAAGAAGAAAAGATGTGTCTGAAGTCCAGAACTTTCTTCTGGGCTTTGGCCCTGAACCCTAGCCCTGATACTGGTGCTATTATAAAATTCCATTTCAACACCTGAAAGATGCTCCTGGGCTTCCGCACTTTAGTATTTGACAGCCAGTAAGTAGATCACAGCTTTTCGCTGGCAAGGATGGGATTAAGGAGTGGACATCCAAATGCAGTGATTTCATGCAAGACACACAACTGTCCCCTGGGAATTTGATTTTCACTGGAGCACTCATGAGAGCATCCAGCAGCAAGCCATGAAAACAGACTTAGTCCTGTTTGCCCTTTTCCTGGCCCTGGAGCTCTCACTGCAGTTACCTCACACGTAGAGCAGGACAGCACACTTTCCTCTGATGGCCACAGGAACAAGAAAAACAGAAAAATAGTGCAGAAACTCACAGCTCTAATTAGATCTGATGGGAAATCCTGTTGGCCTGTCCCCTCTCTGTGCATTGAAGCTGCAGATTCCCCAACACTCTTTTCTTTCTTTTTTTCTCTGTCACTTTGGTTTCCCTCCAGGCAGCCTCATATCACTTCAATTTTATTGACTTAGAGGGTTTTTTGTTAATTCACGTTCAAACACTGCACAGAATTTACATCAGAACATCTTATAGCTTAACTCAACGTGCCTTCCTGTTTTGTAGCTGCATGGCTTCCACTTTTTTTTTTTGCCTCCAGAAGGACCCAATGGTGGCAAATCCAATCAAGTTTCAGTGCTGCAATCTAGTGTTATTGCTGCTCTGCTTCCAGTGTGTTCCCAGGGGCACAGCCATTACTGCATCTTCTTCCTAACACTGCATTGCAAGGTTTTCTTTTAATCATTAAAGTCAGAGTGATTCTTTTTGGTTCCTTTGATAATACCATATGCATGAGAGAACACTGGGTGCTCCTGCTCCTCCATTAAACATCACAGGAGTCTGGGTAATTTGCTTGCTCATTGTTTGGAAAAGCACAAAATTTCACCTTTATTTATTAACATTTTCTGTTCAAGCCTCGTGACTTACTCAAAGTGCTGGTAGCAGGGGGACAGCTATGAATGCCACACTAGCTCCCCCTTCACATATCTGCTGCCTGCTAAGAAACCCTTAAGCTTATTTGATCCATATATTCATGGTTTCAGGTTAGCTCTTAATGCAAGGCTACTGTTTCACACCCTTACCTTCAAAGGCACAGAGGCACAAGAATTTGTGTTTTTCCTGCTGTTGTATTTTCCCCACTTCGTCACACTTATTCAAAATTAAATCCCCTTTTTTTTAAGGTACAGATACAGCACAGCGTGCCCACACCCAGGTGAAGGCTGCAGAAAAATCCACAATCACAAGGACTGAATTTTGTGCAACTAAAGAGACAAGGACCAATGACAACCCTGGCTCCTTGTGCTTGTCCTGTAAACACGCAGGTAGATGAGAATGACAGGCAGTAGCTCCCAGTACCCTTCCACACTTGGACATGCTGATAAAATAATCATGAGTTGGTAACAAATCTGCAGCCTCTTTCAGGTTGGAGCTATCAGTCATCCCCAGCACAAGCTCCACATCGAGAAAACAAAGAGCAGTGAATCATCCAGGCCAGCTTTACTAATTATTTTCTCTTTTGCTTTTGCATAAGCTTGTGAGAAGTCAGCTGAGCTCCATAAATCCTAACTCAGCCATATATGTTATTTCCCTCCTTCAAATTAAGAGTTGTGTATAAATGGAGGAAGAGTTTAAAAAAAATCACACCACTGCTGATAGAGCATAGGCAGACTATGCCCACAGCACCTTTTTTATATATGTCAGTGGAGTGCCAATGAGGAACAAGCCCTTATTATGCTAAGCTGTATAGAAACACAGAAAAAGCCTTGCTGCTGCTGCCTCACAGACTTACAGTCTAGTATTTTGTTCTTTTTTTCCCCCATATCTATACTCTCTGCAGTACTGGTGCTGGCTGGGATGACAGTTTTAGCCTCTCCTACAACAAAGAGTAGAAATCAGTAGAAAAAAAATTGCTTTGGCAGTTACTACTAGTAAATGTAGTTACTGTATTAGTAACTTGTTACAGTGACAGTTAGTTCCTGATAAAAAAACAGACTTTCTGCCTTTTCTGAAGCTAGAAGCAGTTGTAATGGTACAAGAAAAGAAAGATCCAACAGGGCTATTCTCTTATTTCTAGATGGAAGTTATTGGAAGCTATTACACCAGAAGTTTATAACCAAGGTGTCACCTGCTCCTGGTCCCATTTCCCAAAAGTTTGTCAGATGACTAAGAATGTACTTCATCATTAATCTTACAGCACAAAGCCATATCCTGCAGCAAAATTAAATCTGGCTTAAATCAGTTTATTTCTCCACACCTTCCACTTTTGCAGGCTGAAAAACTCACTTTGTGCATCCCTTTCTAATCAGTGCCGTCAGCTGAAGCTTTCAGACGTCACACAGTATTTAGCCCATGGTGGAGATTATTTCTTTCAGGCATTTTAAGCAGAAATGACACCAGCTGGCACGAAGGAAGGGTACAGTGTGCAATCTGCATTGCCTGGAACAGGCTAAGCTCTGGGTACTGCCAGGAAGCAAGTCTCAGACTTAGATCAGGATCTGCTCAGCCTCCATGGGGCTACCCAGGTGCTCAGCCACGCTGAGTGCTCACTTCAGTTTCTCAGGGCAAGAGGAACAGGCAGAGAGCTGAAGGAATACTATTTTTGGCAGCAAACAGGAAAGATGTCACAACTAACATATGGTTCTCACGCAAATGCTTTTACCCTGTTTTAAGAAGCACCTCCTCCTACCAACCCACCCATACCAACAGCTCTGTTGTGTTTGAGCTCAGTATCTGCCACACACCTGCCAGAGCTTAAATGGGCTTTGCATCCATCTCAGGGAGCAACTGTCCCCTTCCTGGTACAGATGTGAGCCAATCCCCTGCTGTCAGGACATCTGTTTGCAGCAGGGAAGAGCCAGTCATGCCCATGTGGACATTGTGAGGAGGTGACATACTCCCTAGAAAGGCACTGTGCTTCACTGGCTCCTTTTTTGGAGCCTCCATTCCTCTGAAGTGCCTGCTTCAACAGTGTGCAAAGTTTTTGTGCTAAGGACTTGTCATTTTTATCTCTCTTTAAAACTCATATTAAAAATGATGGCTGCACACCCAAAGTATTTTTTGGGATATATCGTAAATGTTTGCATGACATTAACTTGCTGGCTCAGGTTTTGGCCCCAGACATGAACATCAACAACTTTGTTCCAGGCAAACATCACATGAATCCTGCTGCTCTCTGGGAAACTCAAGAACGAACATTTGATTTCACTGCTGTGCTTGCTTCCACTTGCACAACACTGACCTTTTCACCTGAACTTCTCTGACACAAGGATTTTGGTGTGTGGATAATGGAGGTGGGGAAAATTCAATATTAACGTGACAAAAACAACAACCAGTGATGTAACAATTCTGGTCCTACTACATGTAGGGAGATTCAGGGGAGAATTAAACAAAATATTTTTCCAGAAAAAAAAAAAAAGATGCATTCTGCTTCTGCAGCATATCAAGGCCAGGATGGCATTAGGAAAAAAATGTCTGCTCCCATTTCAATTTTGTATCAGGATCCTCTCTCTACGGGTTCAAAACAACAATTTGGAGTTGATCCAAAGTCTGTTTGAAAATTGGTGGGAACTGCTACACCAGTTCTCCTCATTGACTCCCAAAGTACAGATGTAAAGGTGAAGAACATCCAAACACTAACTCATAGTTTTATTGATTCATAAATAAGTTTTACCATGCAAAAACATTTATAGTGACTTTACTTCTTTATCTGGGTTTTCTCATATCTTGATATAGTTAATTTTCTGCCTGAAAAGCAGAAGAGCAATGACTGAATCAACAGCTGCAAGCTGCACTTTACTGATAAGGGATCAATTAACAAACTGTGAGGGCTGTTGCTGTTCAGTGTCTGCTAACTAAACTAAACTTCTGTGGCTGTAAAGGAGTTCTGACCCTGCTAACTCCAACTAGTAATGGTAGTAATTCATACCATATGTTTAAGGAGTTTGCTATCACCTCTTTAATTCCGATGCAGCATTCGCAACATAGAGAAGGAAAAGTTCATGTTTGCTGAAGCTTTTCATTTTTACAGTATGGTCCAATAAATAGCAACTGTTCCAACTTATATCCAACCAGTAAATGATCACTGAAAAACATAATAAAATATATTTGCAGTATGTGCAACTGCAAGTTGGGGAGTTGCCTGTTTCTTCCATGACAGACAAGTACTTTGAGTACCAGACATTAATCTCTACTCTCAGGTGTTGAGACACTCAGAGCAGAAGTATGCAAACCCTGTTGCTGTTGCACATTGGAAGAACAACACAAAATCAGTAGTCTGGATGGAAATTGTAGAGAAACACTACTTTCTAAGCTAACTTGCAGATCCTCTTCCTTCAGCTTTTGAATGCTGGTGAAGGCTGAAATAGCCTCGTGATCTTTTTTCTTGAAGCATCTGCTGGAGGCCCTCAGGAAGCTGTTCCATCCCTGAAGACAGTCAGAACAGCCCAAACTGGCACAGCAGAAAAAGGGATAAAGCCACGAATCTGAGACACAGATGAACAATTTTGCCAGCCTGATGCACCGGGGAAGGAACAACACAGAGTCATACTTTCTAAATTACAGAGTCTGCTCTTCCTCATTGCCTGTTCTTGGGAGAAAGAGCAATAAAGAGAGCATGTCTTCCAGGGGAAGAACTTAACACACATACATATTTAACTATGAATTGATATCTGTGGAGTCCTCACACTAAGCCACGCCCAGAAAACAACCAAATATTCCTCATCTTCATGATTATTACTTTAGACACTTCTCAGCTTATCATTCACCTGCACACTCATTCAAAGAGGCTGCTCATCATCTTTTAGGACTTCCCTGTACAGCCAGACACACAAAACCTGTTTTCTCCTTTTCTTTCTAAAGGCTTTGCTAAAGTCATTGACACTGGAGAAGTCCCAGCACTTGCTTCAAGGTGAATTCACTGACCTGTTTAATCACACTGGAGACAGAGGTGTTTTGGTGCAGCAGGTCAGTAAAACACTGCGTGCCTGAGCATCTATTTGCACACAATTTCCCACGTTAGATTAGGGATATTTACTTAGAGGTTTCATTATTAGGGTCATTTAGGGATGCTTTTAATTCTGATCCACCACCAGTGGAGAATCTGGACATCTTTATTCAGATCAGCTAGACACATTAAGGTCATTGCATCCTGGGACACAGACAGAATTTTGGCTTTGCTGTATATTCCTGACAACCCAGATACAACTACTGCTCCTTGTTCCTCATTTCCATGCAAAGCTGGAGCCTGCAGCAGTTTCACAACAGCTTACACGGGGTGTACACCTCTTTATAAAGAAAGCAAGTTGGCAAATGGAGTGACAAGATTTTGCCACCAAAAATCATGCACCACTTTGAAGACTTTTACTAGCAAGTTAAAATTTAAATCAGAACAAATGGCTAAACTCAGTATGTTGGACTTCACAACCCCATAATTAATTGCTCTCATTTCTCTGTCTCTTAAGTAATGGCCATATTTCAGCATGTGTTATGGCCATACCATATGGCACTTAGCCATTATATATCCTACTGCTCCTTCCTCAAACCAATTTGCTCCACTTTAGTGGCAGAGACCCAGTTGAATAAAGCTAGATTGAGTGCATATACACCAGATTTATTTCCACACTAGCTAGATTTTCAAACAGAAATCTACATAGGCAAAACCCAGCAACTCCTTTCCACAACTTTCTCTGGCATAGCCAAAAACTGGAAAAGCAGAGAGAAAGGAGCACAAATTTTAAGATTTTTTTTTTTTAAGTCTGCAAATGTCCACTTCTCAGACTGTACTTGCCAGATTTGACACCAATAGGGTTCATCCTGCCTTCATGGTAACTGCCAGTACAAGGAGTGCTGTGCCTGGCAGCCATGAGCCTACTGTGCTCTCTTGGCCTCTCAGTTTGTGCTCTTTAGAGATCTGTAATCTTCTTCAATTTTTAGAATGCAAAGCATTCAGTGGGCCAGAGACAGAGGGCCCCTGTCTCATGCCTGAGCAGGAGTCAGTCGTGTTCTGTGCCAGTGAGCCCTTTTAAGTGCCTCTTACAAAACCATCAGGGTACTGCAGAAGAGGCAGCACTCTCTCTCATGGAAATACAGAAAGTCTCCAGCAGCCCCACGGGTAAGGCAACCTGAGCAGCCTTCAGGAAAGACATCATCAGATACACATCTGACTGGCTACCTCAATTGGCTAAGAATTGCAAAAGCAAGGGTGCTCTCCAGAGCATCCTGTTTGCAACTGGTCAGATTCAGGCACTGGAGCAGCTGTGGCAGTTCCTTGCAGTGCCCATGGATGTTGGAGCGGGTTCAGGAGCTGCAGCGCTCCCATCAGCACAGTGCCCAGTGGCTTGTGCCTCTGTACAGCACAGACACAGCCAAACCAGGCCAGCACAGGAGAGAAGCAAACGTGATGTCAATGAACTGCAGCCCAACAGCTCCGTTCCTGTCAGGGACCGGAGCGCAGGTGCATCTTGTGTCCACTGATTTAATGCACAAATCCATCAGACCTTTCAACCCATTCTCAAGCCCCAGATCTGCCCATGGCACTGCCCCTGGTGTGAAGCTCTCTTTTCCCAAGTAAGTTCTGTTTTTTCAAGTAGTAAAAATGTTCTCTAATATTCAACAAATTACTTTTGGCACGTGTGTCAGCAAACTCGAGGCCAAGAACTAATTGGATGGGGAAGTCAAAAGCCTACTTCACAAAAACTCCTGTTACTGGTGCATTATAATCACTGTGAATCACAGTTGCTTAAACTGTCTCACAAAGGACAGCAAAAAGCTTTTATAAGTGAAAAATTTCTCACATAGCTAACATATATAAAAAGAATTGATAAGAATTAATGGCAATGCTGGAGACAACGTGATGATATACTGTTGCATAAGCTGTTTTTCACTCTCTCCTGCCTTAAGACACAGAAATATAGAGCCTAAGTAAAGATGTCACCAAGGAATCCAGGCCATGAAGTTCTCTTATATGTTTCTTCTAAGCATTCAACGAAAACTCATTGGAAAATGCTTTGGCTGACCTTCTCAGTGATGCTTTTAATTTTGTATTTCTGAACAGACTTCTTGTGCATTGCAGATGTGCAGAATCTTCTGGTTGTATGGTGAAGTGCACACTAGTGATGCAATGCTAGCAACATTAACCCCATTTTATACTTCTCAGGGCAAGGAATATTGATTGTTCTTTTTTCTCCTCATGATTGTTTGCGTTACTGGGATGAAGATAGGAGACAGAGCAGCAGTGCACGCAAAAATTAAAAACATTATGAAAACTGAACAATCCATGCAGTCCTTTCAAAAAATGATTTCTAACTAAGTCTTTCCTTTTGGTCAGTGCTCACACTTCATTTCTTTCCTGCAGCAGCATCTCTCCTTTGCAGGAATACAGCAAAAGGACATTGCACGTGCTGCCACGCTTGACCAGGGCTGCTGGCACTGAGTGCTGGGTTACAGCTGGCTCCATGCTGGTATGAACACATCCTCCAGCAGAAGCAGAGCAATGCTTCTGGGCTGGCTGCAAGCCAGGGCAGGAGATATGCCAGGAGGTCAAAGATGAGAGAAAGGGTTCTGGCTTCTGGGTTGGCTCTGTGCACCCTCCTTCAGAGGGATCACCTCCAGAAGGGACCAAAGGTAGCAAAAGCCCTTTAAGCAGGTGATACATTACAAATGGGATGCCAGAGTATAAGAACTGAAGCGTCTTGAACTAAGGGACACTACCAGTGACAATAAAAGTCATATGTCTGAAAGCTACACTCTGTTACACCTGACTCCCAGAACTGAGGAGGGGATGGATGGGGGGCATCACACTTCCCCTGGAACATTTGTCAGGGCAGTTTCCTCCCTTTCCTAACTTTCTGCAACTCTCTGGCAATCAGAGAACTTGTAATAGCCCAGCACCAGGACTGAAACTAATAGCGAGCCACACACACTGTCCTCAAGTGTGTGCAAAGAGTGATTAGAGAAAAAGAAAATCCACACCAGGACAACCGTAGGCTTTTGGGGATAGGTGCTGTCTGCCCTTTCCTGACCTCAGCAGCTGTATGAGAAGTCAGCAGTCACTTCTGTGCCACAAAATGAAACACCGCTCACTGCAGGCACGTTAAAGGGATTAAGCATTTGAATTTCAGAAATACAAAAGTGATGCCAATAAAGATATTACTGCCCTTCTCTTGAGCAACAGCAGAAAACCAAACCTTCTCCACTTTAAAAGGAAAAAAGAAAAAAAAAGAAAAAGAAAAAAATCTTCCCTATGAATGTAGTTGGTTTCGAAGTCTTTTACACCAAAATGTTATCACACACATGCACACAATCAAAGGCATCAGGGTAAGGAGCTGTCACCATTGGATAAGATCCCCTCTGGCCCATATCTCCTTTTTCAAGATAAAAAAGTGTCTCCTTGTCTCCAAGAAACAACACTGGTGACAGATTCCACTGCTGCTGTGATGCTCCTGACTTAAGCTATAGTTAACCTTTGACAATCTGAAAATGTCTGTGTATCTGGATTACCTAAGAGTTACAACTGTCTCATTTTTCTAGATAGATTTCTCACCTTTGTGCTTTCAGAGAAATGATTGCAGAGGAAGGCTGGAGTAACCAGACCAGCCTGATACAAAAATACAACAGCTGAGGTCATGCTGCAGCAAATGAGATCTCCACTAGCACAAGAAACAGTGTCTGTGTGGAGCACAGCAAAGAGAAGACATGATAAAAATGTAGGTGGAAAAGTCTGATAATGGCCCCTGCCACGAATTTTTATTCCTTATTACACAAACTCTTTTCCACCTGTGATTATCTTGGCCTGGGATGCTGGAAAAGGTAATATTGTTCTTCTAATGACAGCTCTTCCACAGATTTAAAAATACCTCAAATTAAAACTCTATATTTTACATTATACAAACAAATCTTGATATCAAAGGGGGGAGGAATGTTACAGCTTTCTAGTGAGTAATTTCTAGCAAGTCATTTCTAGCAAACAAAGGTATGAGCAAGGAAAAAAACCTACTTTAAAACTCTTAAGAGAAGTGAACACTTCTTTAGTGGTTGCATTAAGTGCCAATCCTTATACAGGATGAAATTTAACTGCCAGGATCGAGTAGCTATCAGATACCTAATTTTTAAACTCCATGCTCCACAAAACACCTGTGGATTATTACTGGAAGCTGACAGCAGGCCCTCAGGGCACAGCAGATCTCTCCTGGGAAAGCTCTGATGAAAGCCATCAGCAAAGGACACCCTTTCCACATCTCATCCCTGTACCCAACAGCCCCGGGATGCTGTTGGGTGCCCTGAGCCTCACATTGGGATGCTGGCAGGTAAGAAGAGCTGCTGCTCCTTTAGATGTGTGTTGCCTCAGTGTCTCATGGCAACCCCAAATCACCTCAACACTGGACACAGGGCTATGCAAAAATAAATCTTCTTTGTAACATCCAAATAAATGCAGAATAGTTACAGTTGGGTTTAAAACAAACAAACAAACAAAGATATAAAATCCAAGTCTGAATCTGCCTAGACTCCTTTCTAAAGAAGAAGGTGTAACTCAAAGAAACCACCAGCCTGTGGTGCCTGCTGGGCAACACAGAACTCACAGAATAGCGGGTTTCTTCCATGAAGTGAAAAAATATTTGATACCAGGACATGGTCTGCTAAAAGGAAGGCTAAATCCTCCTGTTGATAATTAACCAGTTGTAGGTCTGGACTGAAACAAAATGTGACAGCAAGCAGCCATTTTCACATGATAAACTCTGCAGGAGGGAGGAGGATGAACAAAGAACTCTGAACTTGAGAGAGGTTGAGAGGTACCAAGGAGACAGTGTTCATCAATACCCACTTATATACACACAACAAAAATAGGAGAACAGTAGTTGCTGGCTCACTTCTGCTACCAACAGAGGGATGGTATTAGCAGCCAAGTCTCAAGACTGCCACCAGATACCAGTTGAGACCCCCAGCATTTACATGAAAGTTGTTGTTACAGACACGGAGCTCCCATTTTCTTTGAAAATTTGTTTTCGTGTCAGAAATTGAGCTATTTCAGCATCAAGGGTGGAATGAAGGTGGAAAAATGAAGAATTCCAGTAGCAGTGTGGGTTACAGCTTTCCTGCTGGGCTCCAACCCCTGTCTGGGGCAGGCCTCTGGCACCCCTTGCTGCACATAGGCATGGCTGTACTGAAGGCAGGTAAAGATACTCTGCCACACCCTCTCAGGGTAGTAATTAATTAATGGCCAGTCTTCGCGAGCGAAGATTTGGGAAAGGTCATTGACCCTTCGAGCCTGCGCAGTGGATTTTTTAGGTGAGACACAGCG
>NW_016690304.1:1239190-1337406 GCF_001604755.1 Lepidothrix coronata
GTAGAAGAGTGATCCTCACCACTCACGGGCCTTTTTGGCTGAAATGGAGCTACATTTTCATATACGAATGGGTAATTCTCAATTGAAATGAAGAGTGCTGCAGCCCCAAGTATAATATTTTGTCTTAAACTGGAGCTTTGCCAGTATAGGAAGGGCTACTCCAGTGAGATTTCCTATCACAGGATTTCCAGAGTTGTCAGTATCTGTCCAAACTACTGCCAAACCCCTCTTCAAACAGAGCAGTTCACAAGTGTTTGCCAGTATTCAACAGAAGAAGATTCATTCAGCAGTTTTATTTGCATATTTGTCCCAATATTAATCTGAAAGCAACCTCTTTTGCATAGGGAGAGGGAGGGTTTATGGAGTCTGCTCACCACTGGGACTAAGCCAACCCAGAAGGCCCCACAATTCAGTTTATCCTTTCTGAAGTGTTTTGCTGGCATGCTCTTATGGGCACAAGTAGTTAATCCACATTTTTCTAACAAAGGGGGGTGGGTTGGTTTTCTGCCCTAAATGATATTTGCTCTAAGTGGTCTATGTCACGTAGAATGTATCTGGCAGGGGGCTTTCTCTAAAAAAAAAAAACCAGAATCATTCAGATGAAACATTCTGGCAATTAAAAACAAAAAGCCACCCACCAATTTAATTAGGACTTTGATGATGCCCTGGTGATTCGTGCCTGAAAAAAGTTGTGGGCTTTGGCAACAGCCTTTCCCCAGCCACATGTGCTCACATCCCCCTCTGACCTTTACTCTGACGGACGATTTCTCCTCTTTCTTTCTCAGCAGCCAGTTCCAGGCCTCTCAAGCCTCTCAGTACATCACTACTTCCACTGTGATGTTGTCACTCAAGTCTATGCCATTTTATGCCATTATTCTATTTGTGAGCAGGAACTGGCAGCAGCTCCTCCTGCCCCTTCACCACAGTGTTTCCTCTCAGACACCATCCCTGATTTGCACAGCATTGCACCTGCACCTCCTGAGTGCTGCTGGGATGTGCTATGCTTTCCTTTGCACCTTCCACACATCCCTGTCACCAGGCTGACTGACAGCACGCTGACATTTAGAACGTGATGCAATTCTGCATGCAAAAAAACATAATAAAGTGTGGAACTTAACACTCACTGTGAACTTAAAGCGGTCGCTTCTGTCAACCACGAACCGAAGTATCCAAATGGAATGCAGTATTTCCCTACATAATGCTATCCTTATGCTAATGGAAAGGGATTGTGTCTTGTATAAGATTTATCAAAGCAAGCTCAATTCGTTTCAGGAAGCCTCTCAGTGCTGCCTATCCAAAGGGATACATTCTGCCAAATATGCACTGTATCAAATAAAAGCTGCTAGATATTGAATATACTTCAGGCATTTACCAAAAATAATACATTTTTTGAACCTTGCTGATTCAAACTGAATTAGCATTCTAGCTTGGTGTTCAAATAAAACAATAAAGTTCCCTGATGCCATTTTAATTGTGTTATGTTTAATTATTATTACAGTGAGACACACTGTAACAATAAAATGTCTTCAAAATTGATATAAAACATAGTTAGGGTCAATTTGCACAGGCAATAAAAGTAGATAAAAATCAAATTTGTATTTTAAATCTTGTAATGATAGCAAAATATTCTCAGCTTACTGACACAGACGTCAACACTGATTAAAATTCTAGTAAAAAGCATATAGAGCTGAGTGGTTCTAGGGCCACTTCTGATAAGTAAATACCACATCATATGTGCATTCAAGGCTAAAATAGATTATGAATACCATTTATACACAGATTTTTTTTATCTGGTGAAGGTTTACTGGGAAAGAATGCAAGTGAGAAACTGAAGTGCAGCCTCCCTCTAAAGCATCCCTTCAGTGACAACACATTGCTCCCCTTTCTCCTCTTCACCACAGCACAGCTAAACTCTGCAAGTTAATTGAAAATAAGGCAGAATGTTATGGTTGCACTTTCACTTTGTCATTATGATTTCTAGAACACTCTTCCAGTAGATGTACTCAACATCACCTCTCTCTGCTTTTAAGTACAAAACTCATTTAAACTAACAAGTTACAGAGCCTTATGAAGTCAAACTGGGCACAAGGCTTAGTTTCAGATAAAGGCACTTGAACTTAGGTGTTCTCATGCACCCCGTGTCTTTACAGTCCCACTCTAATCCCCCAGTCAACACAACCTGGTGCCCAGAGACACCCAAATATGACAAGCCAGTTGGACTGGCCTCCAGTAGCCCCTGTGCAGTAACTAGCATGAAGTGCCCAAGGTCAGCCCCTGGGCCTTCAGCTGGAGGTCTAAAAGGACACAGATCCTCCCTGAATCCTCCCACACCTGTCAGCTTTGTGCAGACATTGCAGATGCTGTAGGGCATCCCAGACAAAACCAGACAGCTGTGCTGACACAACCAAATCCCCCCTTTAGTGCCTGTTTTAGGATGAGCCCATCTGCTTTACAGGTCTGTTCTCTCTGATGGGAGCTGAGACACTTGACTCCCAAGCAGACACTTACTGTGCCATCTGAGGTGTTCCCTGGGGTGAGTCCTCTGAGTCAGTGTGGAGAGAGGTCCTGATGCATCCCTGAGAAGCAGAAGAGGATGAACAAAACCCAGAACTGCTCTGTGCAGACAGACTCCCAGACAAACTGCCTGAAAACCAGAATAATGTTTTTTCCTGAAGTTCAAAATGTGTTTTTCACAGTCTTATTCTCTGAACAGGTTGAAACAGATGACAATATCCCCCTTGGCTACTGCCCTCAAAAAGGAGATCACCCTCAGAGACCTGGCACTGGCATTTTCAGAACAAGTTCTGATTAAAGGGTGAGAGTGTGAGGCTCAGAACAAAACAGGTTTTCTGGCGCACAGCCGCAGGCAGCTACAACTATTTGAGGTTTCATTTACAGCAGAATGGAGAGGGCAATTTTGTAAGCTGTTAGTATATCCACTAGTGATAATTAAAGCTGATTAATGCTCACCAGTCAGCAGCAAAAGAAAAGGCATCTTTGCAAGGCTGCCACATCCAGGAGGCACATATATTTCGCACAACAGCTGGGGCCTGGCACAGCAAAAATCTTTGCAGCACCTCAAGCAAAGGGCAGAGCATCTCTACAAAAGTGTTTTGTACACAGCAAGCTGGATAATGGGACAACCCTATACTTGTAAATTAATTTTTAATGGGTGTTAGTAAAATGCTGCACAGCTAAATTCTGCTTTCCAAACACAGATCAGCTCCTGAAATTCTCTTTACCTACAATTTCTCCCTCTACCTTATATAGAAAATAAAGCAAAATTGGTCCTTTCTTTTCTTGTGTATTCACCCTACAAAGCAGTGCAGTGCATATGTTTCTAGTCTGGCATTTTTTTTCTGATGTTAGGAAATTCAGTGTTTCATATCCATTACTGATAGAGTTACACTTGAGCACACTAAAAAAATGTGATTTCCTTCCCATGTTAATCTATCTAGGAAGGAAATCCTGCACATGTGCATATGGGAACCCAAGAGCTTCTGGTGCCTCAGAAACAAAAATGACAGTTCTAAGTACTGGCTTCTGCATTTCTGCTGTAGTTATAGAGGCAAAACTCAGAGTACCCTCAGATACATGCCTTGAGAAAAACAGATTAACTGTTTCTGTCCAAAAGTCTTCCTGGTAGCACAGCAGGTTAGAAAGTCATAGGTAAACACTTCTTCCCATACCTGAACTAACCCTTTACTGAAGTATAGCTTAGAGCTTTCTTCTCAAGAGACTCAGAGAAGTATTCTACAAAATTAATGCTTCATTTCCTATGCTGATCAGCCCATAAGACTATTTCCAAGAGGCACACTTATACCCTTATAGTGTGAGCTCCTTAACTCTTAGAGTGTGCTTGGTATGGCCACCCAGGCTGTTTGCCCAAAAGAACACTCCATGGAAGCTGATGGAATATAAAGCTTAAAGTCTATAAAGTTTTTGCAATATCATGTTTGGTTCTTGAGGGTTTTGTAGGTCAATATGTTTGCCTGTGCCAAAAGGTAGCTACCCATACACTTAAATTCCTGCCCATGCAGTGTGTGGCTGTGTCAACTACAGGAAAAAGCCTGTTAAAAAACAAAGAAAAGAAAAGCTTAAGAAAACCCAAGTAGCAAACTACTCTAACTTGAGATAGTGAATCTCTTGCAGAGACACACAAATAATGGCCAGTTGCATGTCCCTACTCAGCACCTGCTCACACCCCAAAAGACTGCAGCATGCTGTGTTCTCTCCATCACACAGGTGTTTCTGCTGTGCTTCCCTCGCAGCCCTGAGCCCAGAGGCACTGTCCTTTCCCTCTCCTTTCCCACCACACCATGTGTTTTAGTCAATTATAGGGCCGGCTGGATGATAAACCTGGTGCACTCTCTGCACTATCTCTGCTGCACTTTGCCATGGAAATCCCAATATTTGTGTTTTCTCTTGAATTTAGCAATATACCTTGGCTGCTTTAATAGAAACTCTCAGGCATCACAGCTCAAGCATGGAAACTCTGGAATGCTTAATTTGAAGTCAGCAGTTCCCCAGCAGCTATTTGGGGGCTTCATCTTTAAAAGATGTGTGTTTTGGCAAAACCTGTCAAAGCACAGCACAGAAGCAAGAGCTTTATGGGTAATATTATTCAGACAGTAGTACCTATAGACTATAACCCTATATGTGATGCCATCACACTGAGACTGCACAGACTTGCGGCGCCACTGGAGAACAGAGCAGCTACAGAAACTCAGCTGCTTCAGTAAGCAGAATCAGTGTTTAAATAAATGGAATGACCACATTTTCATACTTCTGAATGGGTTTTTCATCCATCTGAATAAATTTCAAGCTTTATTCGGAATTATTGTATGTATATAAACACACACGTACAGATGCCGAAGAGCTGGTAGCCAGAAACAATCAATTTAGTGGGAGGGCACAGCGCATATTCGACAGCTTCACTAATTGTAAATGTATTTCAGAACTTAGCAGCTAGTCCCATAAGATCATGAGTCACAGAAAAACACCGTGGTGCTGAAGACACTATTTGGGGCAGTTTGATCAGAAATATTCTTTCAAACACATCCAAAGAAAATAGCAGGCCATAAAGTGTTCCAAGAACTGAGAAAGTCTGAGAAATTCCCTGTTAGTAGCAATCAGACCGTGCAGCCATTTGTTGTGAGCAGCAGTTAAATTGCCAACTTGAAAATATCGGCAGGCTACAAATAACACAACCAGCCACAAGTTTCATTAAGAGCAAGTAGCAATAGTGCCTGGTATTGATTATTTTTGTGTCACTCTACTCACTTCTGTGCGTCTGATTTCTGTGCTCTTTCCCTTTGGATAGCCACGTGCTGCAAAAGGAAAGCTGTATTCTCACCTTCTGCTAGGACCAGCTCAGGGCACCGAGACCCTCTTGGTCCATCATCCATGCTGAAGACAGAGGCAAAGAAAGCATTAAACACCTCTGCTTTGTCCATTTCCCTGTTAGTATCCTAGAATATAGGACCCTTAACATAAAACACTCCAAGTTGGAAAATCAAAGCTGGAAAATGAGAAGTTGGACAGAATGATTAACCATGTTAGAAAAAAAAAATACTGCAGAGAAGAAAGCTCTTGGCACACTTGTCACACAAGAGTTACGTTTCCTTCCCAGCCTGTCATCGTAACAGCAGTATAACCTTAGTCATACTGCACATCACAGGTTTGCTACTAGCTGGGTGAGAAGCCCAAGTGAAAAAACCCAAACTGGCTTGGGAAAGGGATATGGGTAATTTTTCCTCAGCTCTAACTATTCAGCCGCCTTCAACCCCTCACATCAAAGCACCATAGCCGTGAAATCTTTTCAATAGTGATATTATATTTATATTCCCCTCTGATTTAATATTATATTCCCCTCTGACTATGTAACTACCTACTTCAGTCAATAACAAATATTCTGTTTGTGTACATTTTGCCCAACTCTTCCACACAGCTCTTCTTATTCCCCTGAAAGAGACTGTAGTAGCTTGCTCTGAAATTTGGGGTGACATGTGCATGGCCCAGCTGTGCCTCTGTATGTGCAGACATGTGCATCCATCAGACCAGAACAACGGTGCAGGTCTTGGAGATAAATTCCTGCTGCAGAGAGGCCGTGCCACTTCAGTAACTACACCCTTCTACTTAAGGCTAGGGAGGAACTAGTATGTAAAATATCCAGTTGAGTGCAATCACTTAGAAAGTTCTGTGGCTGGAGATTGGAGTCTGCATCTGCATCTACGTCGAGGGGCTGAGGAGGCATTTAAAGGCAAACAGTTGTGCCATGGTACTCAGGCAGTTCTTTTGTTTGGGGTTTCTGCCACAGTGTTGTTAACAATTTAGTGTCAGACTAGCTCTTGTTCCCTGTACAGCTGGTGTCTCCTGAAATGCCCAAGCTCGGCCATTTTGAGGCTCCTTGAAACAGTGTTCAGTCCTGTGCTGGTAAGAAGACAAGATCAAAGTTAACTGGCAATAATTCTCATTTCACAGGAAATTCCCAGAAAGCCTATTTCAAACTCATTCTTTTCATTAGTTACAGCAGAAGCAGCATTTAAGACTAACATATGGAACCCATTTAAGACCAGCTCTTTTTATTTTAGCTATTTAGATTTTAGCAATTTTAATTTTTGATCTAAGCAAAGAAGTTTAGATTTGTGTTCTCTAACCCTTTCCCAAATGCAGACTAAAGTTGCCAGTATCCCTGTGTCTGTATTTATATGCACACACATACCATCAGAATAGATTGAGAAGTTTCAATTAAAGAGAAAACATGTTATAATATAATACAGTAAATTAAATAAACCCTCCTCAGACTAACAGAAGGCACTGATTGGCTCTGAGGACTGTATTTAGTCTCTGTCAATGACAATGAGAGAGCAGGCACAGACAAAGGTCAGCAGATATCTGAAGCACGGGCTCTGTTCTCCTGTCTCCCCATCAAAGATACACGTTCCCCTGATTTTCCTCAGGAAGATTTGTGTGCTGGTGAAGTTAATTGGTAGTGCTGGAGCTTTTGTTCTCTATTGACCCAGTAACAGATACTAATGGACTCAGTGTTCAGGCGTGCTGAGGATGAAAATCAGCCCTTGGCAACTTTAAACTGCAGTGACTTTCAAACTTTGCTGGACTGTAATGCCATGTTATTTTCTAAGTATTTAAGCAAATGTCAAAAATGAAATATGTCCTTCACTGTTCATCTTTATATACAATCGGTATGATTAAGTGAGATTGCTTTTACAACATATAGATTCGCAACAGTGGTAGATTTACAGAGATTACAGTCAGAGCTGACAAATCAGAAATGAAAATTGTCCTCCTTCCTCTCCCTCAAGTTCAGTTGGGTTCAAAGTTCCAGCTCTGCTTGATGCAGGCACTGAATTTATAGATTTCCATTCCTCATGGAATGGATGTCCTGTGTCCTATGGACTTCCCAGTAACAAATCTGAGGCTATCTGATCTACATGCTCCAACAGACACAAATTACTTAACTTCAGGAGCATCCCAGGATCACCTTTATCAGCTCAACCCTAGGGACAAAGCTGTGTATCTGAGAAAATTATGACAGCAGTGGAGAACACTGGTCTCACCACTCCAAGGCTGATGTGGACCCATGGATGCTGCCCTACAAGGGAAACTTGCTAAGCTCTGCCACTCCCTGTGATCCAGAAGCTGTTATTGTATTTGGCTTCCTACCTGCCATGCAGGCTTCTACCCCTTCTTTGGCAGGAGCACTGATTTCAGCACCTGTCCTCAGCTGGCCAAATGCTTCAAGGATTATTGGGAAAAGGAGTGATGAGAAGAGGCCCCAGCTCACAGGACTCTCTCATTCTGAACTTTTTTCCTGCATGAAAAATTTATTAGGGTAAGAAACTTACCATTTCATTCAAGAGAGGAAGAATAAGAAAGCACAAGAGGTAAAAAACTGGGCAAAAAATGCTGATGATGAACTCGTCTCCAGTCCTTGTGATGCCAGACTGCATAACAGGAGGAGTTTGGGCAGTTTTGCTTTCTTACTCCCAATGTTAAACCTATCCACTCTTCTTGCTACTCAGTTAAACATTAAAATGCCTCTTGGCCTAAAAATTGCTAATGCAAGACAGGGGGAAGGGAAGGGTTTGCACTGAATTTACACAGGCACACAGTAGAGAAAGGAGATAAAAACCACACAGCTCTTCTAAAAAGAAACTCCCTGCCATGGCTGAGCTGTTCAGCTAAACTGGCAGCTCTGTGGTCTTTCCTTACTCTCCAGTACTAAGATGAATCCCCAGCCCCTGCCACGAGCCAGGCCCAGCCCCTAACCTGACGCAGGGGCAAAGGGTGCTCTGGCAGAGGTGGGGATGAATGACTGGAATGCAGGATTCCTCCTATGTTTAAAGTTTCTTTTAGGAATTTTCATCTGAGCAAAGAGGGTTTCCTCTGGTTTTCCTAAAATTCTTTAACATTGGATACACAACTCTTTAAATCTCACTACCCAAACAGGACATGTTATTTTGTTTCCTGATTACAATTATCTCGTGCTTCCAGAGCAAGTATCACCACTTAAGAGTGTCCTCGATATGGGTCTCCATAGGACTGGTATGCCAAGAGAATCCTGGCTAACTGGAATCTATACAGTGGAAATTCATTCCCCAGACTTATCAGGTTTTATATTCTTTTAAACTAATGGTACTTCACAGCATGAGGTAGCACGAAGTTTCGGGGGACAGTGACAAGGCATCTTACAATTAGCAGGAGGACAAAACCAGGGACCAGATCATATATTAAAGACAGGTTTAAACAGGGAGAAAATGACATAAGGAAATCAAATATTGTTTAAAGAGCACCTGCCTTGCTTAATGGCTTAAAGAAGAGCAGTATCCAAGTGTTTGTCTCTATTCTCACTCTCCCGTACACATTGACCTAACCATGAAGGTTAGGTCATGTAGAAACCAGTGCTTCACAAATGATCCCTGCTTTTCAGGTAATACAGAAAGGAAAAAAAGAATCCAGTTTGCGCAGACGGTAAATCCACAGTTTAAATTAAAAGATGGTTCTTTATTATCCAAAGTTTAAATTGAGGCATTAAATGTGCAGATTTAATAAGCTTCCCCACAATTTTACTGCCACGCCACTTCCACTGGAGAAGAACAGGGTTGGAAAGGGGGAAGGAGGAAGGAGTTTGAAAGCTAATATGAAACAGAATTTTTTTTTTCAGCTGTAGAAGATAAAATTCCTGCTGTAAGCCATTTAGAAGCCAAACAACTGACCACATCATTTCTATCTGAAAGGACATAATTCCTAAAAATGCAAATGTCTTCTCACACTGACTAGACAACCTGAAGATATACAACATCAGGATTTTTTTTTCCTTTTTTTTCTGGTGCAATGTTGTTTCCTATGAGACTATTGCCATAGAAGACGTACATACAAAATTCAGCTACCACAAAGCAGAGACCTTTGGTACCTGGAAAGAAGGATGCTTCTGTTACATCTTGCAGCAGAAGCTAAAATCACTCATGAAATTTTGAAGGATACCTCATTTGGCCCAGCTCTCTTGTAATGCTTTTTCAAGACTGTATAAAGGGAGTCAGTTGCTTCCATTTTCTTGGTTAAAGTCACTGGTAGTCTAAAACCCAACACCACATTCATAGGGTAGGAAGGAGGGGAAAACCACAACATTTTGGCCATACTCATGGCTGGCTGAAATTCTGCATCACTGGCATTGAGTAGGAGCAGTGTCACTTTGTTCAGACACTTTGGACTGGGACCTTACCTGGGTTTGAATGAATAAACTGGGTGACTGACCACGGGAAGCTGAGAGTTTGGTGCCTGCAGGTGATATGAGGTGGGACAGACTCAGCAGAGAATAGCAGCAGAGGTAAAGCACTTCAGAGAAGTGAAGGAATTGAGACAGCCTACTTGCTTGGGGGGTGTTTACTAAACAAAAATTTATGATAGAGGAGGTTTGTGAAGCAGATATAACTGGCAATATATCTTTAACATCAAGCAATCCAAAGAAAAACTATAGTTAGCTTTATGGATAAGATTAAGGGTGGGTATATTTTCTGTTAAATTAAAAGAAATGCAGTCATTCAGGAGAGTTTGGGCAAATTAGATGGATCATGCCAAAGCCCTGCCTTTAGAGACTTACCTGAAGAGGTAGGATTGGTACTATCTTATATTCTCTTTGATACTTTAGAGGGACAGAACAAATTCAGATCTGAACAGAATTGCTCCTAGAAATGTGCACACCCCCCCCCTTCCCTGTCTATTGTACTGATGAGTTAAATGCATAAAATTCACTGGGATAAATACGACTCCACATTTCAGAGACATCATCTAGGCCATCAGGCATTAAAAAAAGTCAAAAGAGACAGAACTTGGCTGAGGAGCCAGAGCTGCTCCCCATTCTGGTAGAGTTCCCCATCTCCTTCATCTCTGCAGAGTCACTAATGCTTCCCGCCTATTTTGTCTTAAATGATTCAACCAGTTTACTCAGACTAAAAAAGAGATCACAGTCCTTCTTCCAAGCTCAGATAACCTGCTGCAGCAGAGAGAATTTGCTCATACTGAAACTTTGGAAGAGATTCAGCCATCACAAACAACAACAGCAGGAAAGGCGTCCCTCAAACAGCAAAAAAAATGCCAAATTTTTCATGCTACCACCAGGTGATTCAATTAAAACAGCTGCCTAAAATGATAGATGAAGACTCAAATGTCTCTGTGGTTCCACAGTCAAGCTAAGGATATGCCAGAGAAATGTGAGAGAGGTTTATGATATGGATTTAAAGCAGCAAGGTGACGTGCAAAGTTACCACTTGAAAGCTGGTTAATGCACTCTGGGGGTGTCAACCAGTACTTGTGCAGCAGGAGACAGAGAGGTGAGAACCTTACAGACCTTTAAAAAGTTCATCTAGTGGGGATCAAATTAATACAAGCAAGGTCTTTTTTGTTTTTCAAGATTTTAAATAAATGTGTGACTTTGGAATTAAAATTCCCTGGGAGCAATGAACATGTATGATGCTCTAGAGCATAGCTTAAAATTCAATAAAGGCTATTCTTTATAAAAAATTTGTTCCAGAGTCTTCTTAAGTAATTCAGAATGACATCTTGAAAAATAATTCTTCACACAAAAATACTGTGTTCAGGAAGCCTGATCTGAATAATGAAATGAGAAGCACATATGCTTTCTATAAAGAGTTTAGAAAAAAGATCTCTTATTGTTTAAAATATAGTGCTTAGTGCTGTCCCTTCACCCACCACATTACCCATTTGGTCTCTGAGAGCACGCAAGAGAATTCTCAAAGCAGGAATCCATCTATTTTATTTCTGGGACTACTGGCATGCGATCTCTTACCATTTCAGCTGAGATATTCAAGGCTCCCTGTATGTGTTATTCAGCAGCAAAATGCTTCTTTATTCCCAAGGTTTCAGAAGTAGCATAACTGCTTTGGTCAGCACTGCATATTTATGCACAGAAGAATAATTGCTTTAGCTATTCAGTTATCACAGGAGGGTTCCTGGCTTACTCCATAAATTGCTATAATACTGTTTGCATTGTTTATTCCTGCTAGGAAAGCTTCAGGAATGCAGGTATCTCAGCACAACAAACCCTGCAGACTCACCTAGCCCAGAGGCTGATTGTGCAAAGCCCCAAATTGCTGCCAGCACACATTCCACCTGCCAGGCACTTGCACATGTCCAAAACACAGCTTAAAAAAGAACGTAAAGTGTGCATACGTGGAATTACCCTCTGTCTAGTCACTGCTTGCTGCTTGAAAAAAAGCTATCATTGCACATGTGAAAATGTTTAACTTGGTAAATACCATTAAATTTGCAGGTAACAGAGATGTTGGCAAGGGAACGGCTTAGCACACTGACATCTTAACAAAACCAGACATAAGGAGACAGCCTAAATTCCAAATACTAAAGTTCCAAGTCTTGAGTGAGGTCTGTCAATACAAAGACCTTAGGTAGTATGTCTTTGGGAGCATCACAAAGCATCTACCCAAAAGCATCACAAAAACAGCTCCCAAACTCAGTGATGTGCTTTAGAGACTTACGGCACTCTCATTCCTATCCCCATAGCCTCAGCTCCTGTAGAGAAATCAGGTAGTTCTAATGACAGACTGTGGCTAAATTTAGAAAAGACATTGAAAAAAAAATAAAAGACATGTGCAGGGTCATATGCAAAGACAGTTTTCAAAATAAAGGAGCCTAGGAAGTTTCTGAGGCCTGTGTTACAAGGAATTTTTTTGAGAAAAACTTTTCAAGCCCATCCACCTCTGGATTCCACTGTTCAGATAAATGGGCAGAGCACGGAAAGCCACAGCAGTTTATCAATCCTCCAATGCCTGCTACAGGTCTCATCTGAGTTGCTGTGTGCCAAAGTTAAGGTTTTCCATGTCAAGTTGCTCTTAGTTATAAAAAACCGAAGAAGTCATTGGTTTATATGGAAGAACCACTGTTACTCATGACACACACATGCACACACATGCACAAACATGTATTTGGATGATATATAACCCAGCTGATGGCAGGACAGAGATAATACAAAACACCCTCTTCTCAGCAGATCCCTCCATTTCTAGAGCTGCCAACAGACAAGGACTCGATGACGCGGCAATACTACTGTTGGCATAACTTTTTGTTCGGCTCTCACTATATTTGCACTGTGCCTAAGATCTGAGGTGTTCTCTGTCTTCATAACTTCTCAGCCCTGTTTCAGGTCTTGCTGTAGCATTTTATTATCCCACACGCCCAGGACTGCGAGCGATAGCTGCTCATTTCAATGAAAAAGGTTTTCTGCCCAATAATTTTATAAAAAGAGTTCTTCCATTCCTGCTATATTCTTCTAAAAGAAAAAAAATCTGTAGAACATGCAAAAATAATAGCCTGCCTCTGCCGAGATAGAACTGTAAGAAAATACATATTTCTCTCGTCTGTTCAATTTTTTAAGTTGAATACACACAATAAAATAGCACTCTCCTGCCCATTACTCCCCTGATGGGATCACAGATGGCTTGAACTCTTTAGTCAAGTCTAAAGAAATCATCCAGTTATGACAACTGCTTTATTTGTT
Organism: Lepidothrix coronata; assembly: GCF_001604755.1. Classification (NCBI taxonomy): domain Eukaryota; kingdom Metazoa; phylum Chordata; class Aves; order Passeriformes; family Pipridae; genus Lepidothrix; species Lepidothrix coronata. The sequence goes on from NW_016690304.1 coordinate 1,252,245, forward strand.
CAGTGTCTCTGTCAGAAAAAAATGGAGAGGAGAGGAGAGAGCGAGAGAGAGTGAGAGGGGAGAAGGAAGGAAGCATCCTTTACCCTTCCTGTTACAGGTGCTGTGACCTTCAACCCAATACCTTAACCTTAACTGGCCATGTCCCACCAGGCAAGCACAGTCATGACTACATTATTCTTGACTAGCCTTCTGCCTTCATTTTTCCTCTAAAATTTTTCCTAATATTTTTCTCCAATTGTCTTCATCGTCCTCTCCTTTTTTGTAGCTTCTTATTTTTAATCCAGAAACTTGAGGGGTTTGCACCCATTTGTCAAAACATGGAGAGAAAAAGATTCAAAGGCACCTTTCCCACAGAGCTGGAAGTTCCTAAGCCTGTACCACAGAAGAATTTTACTTTTTTCCATGTACCTGTAGCATCCAGGATGGCTAGAGGTAAGGCACCAAACCAGCTGCCCTGCTCTGAAGATCGGATGTGTAAGACAAAAAGGATGACTGAAGGTGATCCGAGGTTTCTCTCCCTTTCTGTTTTGCAATCATCCAAAAAGCAACATTATTGATTTGAGGAGAAGAACTGTTATTCTCTTGAAGTTTTTATTTTTTTATCAAACTGCAACTTCAAGGAGTTTAACTCTCATTCAAATGGGCCAGTTAAGATGGACTAAGTTGTATGATATAAAGCTGTCAATACTGGCACAGTTCCAGAGTTGAGAAGCACAAAGCACTGGTCATGCTCTCCTTAAGGGGCAGGTGGAAGGCCCTGAGACATTAAAGTGGGCAACAGGAAGGGAGGACACATGCTTTTTTCAGAAAGGACCAAAGGCAACAGGATGAAGTGAGGAAAATTCTGATCAGGTATTAGGAAATATTGTTCTGCCTGAATTACTCAAACTGTGTGACAGTGCCCAGATGGGCTGTGCGATCCCCATGCTTGGGAGAGGCTCAAAACTCAACAAAATATGACCACAAACTATCTAATCTAGTGCTGAAGTCACCCCTTCTTTAAGCACAAGGTGGGACAAGAAAATTACCCAAGGTTTCTTTCCTTCTAAATTATTCTATGACTCTGCAATTCTGTCAAAACAAATCAACTTCCTAAAAGTCACTCCTGTGATTATGTGTCCAGAGCTGCAATTGAATACATCACTGTAGAAATGCAGCGAACTGACACCAAACTAATTATGTAAAGATAACAATGGTCTCAACTAAACTGAATTTAAATTATTCATTTTCATTCTGACAGCCCTCAAAATGGTTTAAGTCATCTTTGCTTTTTCAGTTTCAACAAGGTCATCTGAGAAACCTGTACTGTTACTGTTCAAAAAATCTCAACTCTGACTTATCTAAACTTGCCAGTCAGGCTCCGATAATTAAGAACATATCATATGAACAACTTAAGGGAATTTTTTATAAATGTTGTTATGATCAGAGTTGTACTACCTGTAGAATTCCTCCTAATGTGCTCCTGATATTAGTTAACATTTCTATTAAATTTACCGCCTTGAGGAACTTCTATTAATAAATTGCTGACTAGCTATAAGGAGAAAGTTAACTTTTAGAATTCATATAACCATATGTGAGACAGATACAAATAATTTATTTTATGGAGTTTTCCCTTCCTTCCTCCTTACTGGAATATGCAGGGAAGTGGGCTTCACTGCCAAAGAAGGGGACCTTAGGAGACTGGAGGATACTTCCATTCCCAAACTTGACTCACTTTCCACAGCCAAACCAATACAGGTCCCTAAAAACAGTTTCTTCCATTTGCAAGGAAAGGAGGTTTTCTGCATCTTCGATGGGAGTCACCATCAGGCAGCTCCCAGCACAGATTTCTTCTCCAACAGTGCTACCAAGACCCACAAAGACAGACAGGAGATGCAAATTCAAGGGATACCTTCGTTGTAGCAACCTACTCTTTCATGAGGCACCACAGTGGAACCTCCTCCCCAGGACTTACAGTTGTTTCTTTTTTCCTTTTTCTTTTTCTTTTTACAATCTTTTTGGGGTGTTGAAAATGTTCATTTCCACACTCCTTCACTGCTCAGGGCTGAAGGCCCAGATTAACTATCCTGGGACCCAGTGGTGATAGGAAGGAAGGGCTGCTCCTTCTGTTCCCTTCCCACAATCGCCACACTGACTTAGAGCTGGTCACAACCCAAGAAACACAAAAGCAAACTAAGGAGAAAATGTTCCAAATAGCTTTTTTTAACAAAACTTGGGAAGTTCTTTAGAGACAGCACAAATAAGGACCTGTAGCTCTTCAAAAAGTATTTCAGAGCATAAAAACAAAACCACAGGGAAGTGTCATGGTCTGAGATAGCCCTAAAATCCAATCCCCTAGTCTAAGCCCCCTCCCACATCTCAACCTAGTGTGAGATGGGTTTTTCCAGACAAAACACACCAGACTCCAAATGGGGAAAGGGAATATATTACAATGACTGTACAGATAAATACCATATCACATTATACACACGATCACAATATCTCTACCATGACATATAGTATTTACAATGGATCAGATCTCTTCTCCCCTCCAAATAAAAGTCCAGGAGGGAAAGAAGGACAGATCCCTTCCAGTCTCTGAACAGCAGGAGCATCTTCCAAGGCAGCAGGTTTCTTCTTCTCATGTATGCAGCAGCTGTGGCTGGCTTTCTGCCAGCATCCACGAGGGAGGTATCCAAGCCTCTCTCTCGGCCCCATCGCCTCACAACCGAGGGGTCTTCCGTGGGCTTCGTCACCCCAGACAAGGTCGTTTCACCACGGTCATATCACGAGACGCAGGGGGTCTTCGTGACGGTCTGGTATCTCCAGGAGACTCAAGCTCCTGCAGGGCCTCTGTGCCCTGTTCTCAGGCTGCCACTGTGGCAGCAGTGCGAGGGGGGAGTCAAGGTCACCCCCTCTGCATTCCATCTGGCCGTCCCGGTCTAGTTTCAGGACGCCTTTGAGCTTCTTAGCTCCTCTCTCTCTCCGGTGCTGCATGTCCGAAAGTACTCTCCAAAATAGGAGTCCATGTCCCTCCTTTTCTCAGAGGGGTCTCAAGGGAGTTTTGGGGTCTGGTATCAGTCTTACCCCAAACTCTGTAGCTCTGCTGCTGGCTCTCTCTCTCTCTCTCCCTTTCCAGGAGTCCTTTCTGCGATGCTGCATGTCTCTGTTGCTTCTCCGGTTCAGGTCTTATCTGTCCTGGCTCTGTGCCACTGTTTCTCTGGTCAGTGCCGGCTGCTGCTCTGCGCCCATGGAGAAAACATCTCCCGGCATACTACAGATACTTAGTCCAGTCTAGCACTGTTCCAAATCTCTGTAGCCCCCAACTGGGGCTGGGGGGTGGGGCCCAGAGGCCCCGAGGGGCTCAGAGCCCCTTCTTCGTGGCTCACAACATGGCCACCTCTCCAACAACAACCAAAAACTACAACTCATCTCTTCCGGTGAGCTTGTGATATGTTTACATTTTTGCAGGAGCGCCCATTGGGCAAAACTTCAAAACTTCCAAGGGTTTCCACCCCTTAGGGTCTACCACTTTTCAGCCTCTGGGGGAAAAACCAAGGTCCAAACCACCACAGGAAGAGCTAGAGTACAAAACAAATATACAGAAATTATATATTGATACATAAAAGTAAGTGACCACATTCCCTTGGGTAGTGAATCATAGCTGTGGTTGCAAATAGTGTTTTCTAGGCTGGCAAAGGGTGACACTGTGCCTGAGGAAATGAGCCCACCAGAAACCCAGAGTCCTGGGAAGGACTGTAGAGATGTTCCTGCTCTCTCTCTCCATACTGTTACTGAGCTTTATAATATCCAGGTTTTATTTATCACAAGTAATTTTGAGTTTTCCCATGTGACAGCAGAGAGCAATCAGTCCCCCAAACCAGCCAAGCAGCTTTCAGATACTTCATACAGATTGAAAACCAGAACAGAGGATAAGCTACAGAGCTCAAAACGAAGCTGTCCTCTAACTTGACAACTGTAAAATGATACAATGCAATGTAGTCACAAGCAAATAATTAATTTACTGACTTGTCAAGCTATAAAAAACCAGCACCAAATAGAGATGGTTTTTTCATTACCAATCCTAACTTTGCATTTCCTGCCCTTGATTACCTGTTGGCTGTCCTGTGTGGCCTCATGTCCTAGAGATTAGACCCATGTGAACTTTTTCGGTGAAAATAGTCTTCCGCAAACACGAGTTTTATCACTACAAAACTATTTGAAAATCTGTTAATATTGGTTCAATACTTCAGCTGGGGGAAACAAAAAATCAGAGCTGAAGCAGAAGGTGCTTTACTCTGCTGTTCAGTGGTGAGCCCACACTTACGCAGGTTGTGGAAGACTTGAATTTCATGTCTTTTGCTGCCGAAAACAGCAGAAGAACAGCTTCCAGGGACAGGACATTCACAACTTCTCTGGGCAATCTCTTCCAATATCCCTTGGAAAGAAGCCTGGCACAGAGTCTAAAAATTTATTTCACAAACGTTAGGTCTACATTTTTTACTAAACCCTATCTCTGTTCACATAACATCAAAATAATAATAAAAGAACTTATCGTTCAACAAATTACAACATTGGAAGAGGAAGGAAAAACAGCTCCCACTGATGAATGGGGAAAGGTAAATAAGCTGCAACTGCCTCCAAATTTTATGATGTCCTCATAAACAAGACGCACCACAGTAATAAAGTCAGAATAATATGATATGAAAAGGACAGTTACAAGAATACAAAATGGTCAATTGTACCTGGCTTGACAACTTTATTACTGCAATGGGTCATTATTACAAGACATTTTAGCTCACATAAGATATTTCAAGGGAAAAAGACAACTACAGGATCAGATACATCACTAACATAGTAATTACATTCCACAGCTGTATTTCACCAAAAGGAAAAGACAATAACCTGCCATAAGACAGGGTAACATCTAAACCTCTCTTATGAATCACAATAAGCCTTTTGACATAATATTACAGGAAGGCTTTTGTTTCTCCTGATTCCCTGTCAGAAAATCTGACTCTACCTAATGAATGCAACTCTGCAGAAAATACCACCTTTATTTGTCTGGAAAGAAAAGAGTTTATTTGCGATCCTTTACCTACAGATAATCAATTGCATGTCTACACAGGTCAGACAACTAACTGCCCACTTTTAAACTGTTTATTATTCTTCCAATCTGTTGCACACAGTTACTCTTCTTGACAGCACTTTTAGGGTGGAAAACCCCCAGAACTCCAGAAGCAGATGAAGAAGGAACCCAGAACTCACATGCAGATGCTCTGTATGACTGTATCTCCAATATCTGGCCTTCTCAGAAGAGTCTGCACTTCCTACCCTCCATCTCCCGTCATGCGATTTTGATTTTTCTGAGAGTTAATGCACATTACAGTAAAAACTACTATTCTGATTTCTCCTAGTAATCTAATTCTCTGTGTTCTCCCCACTACTTCGACAGTTACTGGACCAAAAAAACGCGAAGTCTTTTTCTCCTGATTCTGCACGCATTCTCACAGGGGACCATAGATTTATGCATAGCTGCTTGCCACAAAAGGGCAGAAAATTTTGCATCCACTGACAGGTGTTCCAAAGTCAACCCCACCTACTTGCCAGTCAGCCATGCTGAGTGGTGTTGTACACTGCTGTACATGAGAAAAGCTGGGATGGGGTAAAGGATAGAGAGGAGTAAGCAAGGGCAACTGAGATTCATCCTTGAACCATTTAGTTGAAGTCAACTGAATGATTTCAGAATGAATTTGTTCCTCTGTATGTGCTTATCACTCCTCCGGGCAAACAGTAACTCTTTTTTTCTTGAGAAGAAGCAGACACCTATATTTCAGTCTGACAAACCAAAAATGTGCCACTAAATTCTCAAATACTCTCTGTCCTCTTCTGAGACGGTCAGAGCTACATCTTAGTCAATCAAAGGCAGTAAATGCACTGCACTCTTCCTTCTAGAGGGATAATATCCTGACATACATAAGCACATATCCTCACCCAGTATGTCCCATACAAGGTTTTAATTGAATGATACATAACTTCCCTGTAAACTCAATGTCCACAAATCCCCAGTAGCAAGTCCTGTTTCCCCTAAGTAAAGCTAACAGCTGGATGCAAACAATAATCTCATCGGTCTCTATTCCAGAATCAGGCAACACATCCTGCATGCATCTGAATCCAGCACCCCTCTAACAGAGTATCACAATCCTATAAACTCTGCAATGGAGAAAGGCCTTAATTTGAAACAATGCAAGAAAATAATTGTATCTAACAAATTATTCATTATGGTATGTCTAGTGCCTCTAAATATATTCTCCCTCGGAGACACAAGAACGGGTAGTAATAAAAATTGCTCAAAAATTATAACAAAATCATCTGTTTTCAGCCTTTTAAATAATCCAAATAAACTGTGAGCAAATTGATCTCCTTCAGCAGTTTTCAGTATACTCTCCTTTTGTGAAAACCTGATTGCAACATGTACACCAGCTTTTCAGTTCGTTTACCAAACTGGCAGAAGGTCTCTCTAGAAGCATCAGCCAAAGTAACAACATATGTCTTATAATTACCTGGTATATCATAAAGCAAGAAGCTGTTATCATTTTGCAAGCATCAAAATATATTCCTGCAGGGCAGAACTCAGCCCCGGACTATACAGAATAATTGCCTTCAAATGGCTTTATATTTCTAAGACAGTTAGAGGAGCCTTCAGTTAAAATTCCTTCAGAAAAGCCTCCTGCCATCCCAGAGCATACACTGGAGGACTGTTTCTTGTCTTCCAGGCTAATGGGTGCAGTGTTGACTTATTAATCACATCTCTAGCGTGTGCTGACAGTGAAACATGAACACATGCTGGAGTTAATTTTATTTCCTGCCTAATGACAGCAGATTTTTCTCACCATGAAAACAGCCAGTACAGCACCACCTATGATTTTGTAACACTGGACGGTAAAATATTGGTGGGCTTTTTTTAGGTGAACCCTGGTTATACGCTGCTGGAAAAAAGAAAATGATTCAAAAGAAAGTGATTCAAATGTTACTCTAAATCTGATGGAGGATCTCACATTTATTTGGAGCTGCTGCAATTAATTAAAAAAAGAATTAATCTCAGTGTAGAGTCTTGACGGCCGATAAAGATACAAGGAGTCAGTTATGTGCAGAAAAGATGTCCTCTGTCTTTATTTTCTCATCTGCTTTTTTATACCCCTTGCTAGAAGCAAGAAGTATCCTTATTTTAGGTAAGCAAGCAACAACTCAAGGCCTTATTTCAGTTCCCACATCCTAGGCCTACCAACTTTACAGTCTGCCTTTGTTTTGCTCCATTAGGGCTGGTACTGACTTCCTTATCATCAAGGATACACCTGAAAGTTTGCCCAGTCGATATCTCCATCCTGGGAGCTCATAGACCCACTATCAACCCCTTCAAATTACACATTAGTTTCTCCAAGGAGCAGTCTGTATTTGTTAACCAGGACACATCTGATATGGAACACCACTGCAAGGAAAAGGAGCTGCCATAATCTTATCTTTTTTCCCTACATTAAGCAGATTAAATTAGTTATACCTAATTTGATGTACTTTATCTTGAGCAATCAACTGAAGAAAGAGATGAGGCCAGCAGGCCCTTTATTTGGGTTTCTTTTTTCCATGCTGGCAAAGCACAACAGTCATAAACCCAGCTTAAGCATCAATGTCTGCTTTATACTTGCTTTATGCTGCCCAAGTGATAAAAAACACTTAGAGCTTATCAGCCAATATGCACCTCAATTTATCAGAGGGCAATTTGTTCAAGTTGCACATAAATGACTGGAAATCTGAAATCTTTAGCTTGTTTACTCCTGCATATCAGCTTCCCCACTAGAAATTATTTTATTTGCACATTGTTGCTAAGTTTATTTATCATTTTATATCCCCCTGAGAAACTCTGAGAAATTCTTGTGGGGAAACTGCAGTAAACTCTATATATTTGTTCAAGACGCAGCATTATCTTTTATGGTACAAAGATTTTTACTCTGTATTAACTTTGAAGATGACCTTTGGTTTATGCTGTAGTCACCAAACGGAAAATCGAAAAATCGGTCAGTCAGTTATTACTCCAAAAGGGCTCAAAAACACACAGGGTCCAAATTTAAAGACACTGAAACAGACAAGTCTTCCAGCAAGAGACTAAAGCCACCTTGCAATAGAAGATTGTTATATATTTATGCAAAATTAAGCACTGCTGTCACCTCTTTTGTTATTTTCCAGAAAAAACATCATGTAACATTTCTAACTGGAGACAGTGGATGAATGAACTTATTTACATTCCACTTAAAAATGTTGGGCTGGAAAGCTTTTGTGAAATCTCAAAAAAGATGGCTAACATATACGACAAAAAAATAGCTACTTTTCCATTGTAAATTTGTGAATTAACTAGACAATATCTTATAACAGTCACTGTCAAAGCTACATTCATTTATGAACTATTACTCAAAAATTCAGGAACATTAAAATATTGCTAAAAAAAATTTGGTTTGAAGTTTGTAATGGAAAGAGCAAATAGAGAATTTCATCAGGGTTTATCTTTACTTAAGAATTTTCCACCTCAATTACTAGTGCAAATTCAGATTTTTTTTTAATACGAAAGATATTTGCCTTGACACAAATATCACCATAAATATATCAGAATGTATAAATCCCGTAGCTATAACATATTTGAATCTCATTCTAAAAATGTGTTTGCATTTCGAGCTCAGAAAACTGCATCTTTTATTTCAATTCTTCATGAAATTGTAAATTAGAAATTAATCAGGATTTCTTTTCACAAAAAGCAGCTGAACAATACGATTGCTTTAATGCTGCTGCCATGTGTTCCTGCAAACATAATAATTTAGCCTGTTGTACCGCCATTATAAACATGGAAAACAAAATACATAATTTTAAATAATTATGACCTTCCGTGTCTTTTTTTCATGTCACACCTAGACATTTTTAAGAACAAGATCAATAAAGCTGGCTTCTAGGACACCTTCTGTCTCTTTGGTAGCTACAATTACAAATCTCAAATACGAAGTGAGTTCAAAATACACTGAGACAAATCAATATGAACCCACCAGAGCTGACATAACTTCTGTGAGAGGCAGCAAAACCTGTAAGAGGAAAACCCCCAACAGAGGCAGCAGTAGGGCCCATAGCAGAGGCAGAGCAACCCTGAGAGAAGGGTCTGGCCTCAGCAGCTTGGAAATTGTATGGATTTGCTCTTTCCACGTCCCACTTTTTCCCAGAAGAGCTCTAGTGCAAATTAAATCTGCTGTTTGGGTGGCAGTGGGAGAAGGTTGAAGTAATTTAGCAGAAGAAACCCCCGAAAACCTCTTTTCAGGTATGAATTACAGATGTGTCAATTTAACTTGGTCTTTGCAAGTGCTGCTTTTTCCCGGTGTTTTAATCTCTGTTACATGGCAGTTTGAGAGGGAACTGCAATTATGGACAAAAAAAGTAACTTTTCCTTCTCTGTCACGGGGCTCAGGGGGGACTGTTTAATTTCCGTATCCCTCCCAGAACAGCTCATTAAGGTATTACTGAGGGGACCACAGCTGTCAGTTGAGTGACATGACATGACATGACATGACAGGATATTACATGACATGACATGCAGTCATCTTCTCCAAAATTACCCTCTGTTTAGTTTGGATACAGTTGACCAGCTTGGGTGGGGCTCTGAGAAACCTGGTCTAGTGGAAGGTGTCCCTGCCCACAGTAGGGGTTTGGAACAAGATGAGCTTTAAGGTCCCTTCCAACCCAAACCATTCTGTGATCTTGTGATCGTATTACAAAGACATTCATAAAGAAACAAGGTACCAAGGATAGAAAGGACGGATGAATGTCAGCAGTATTCAGGAACGACTTTGTGGCCCATCATTTTGTCCCCATTCCTTCCCACTAACTGCAGGGAGACATTTCCAGGATGGATTTGAATGATGCAGGGTGGCTTACCATGAGCTTGCAGAAAGGTGTCCATATGAAGGTAGTTCCTGGTGAGATAGGAAAGAGGGATATGAAGAAAAAACTAAGGAAGGAGTGGAGAACACCACCGCTGGTACAAGGCAAGGGAAAGGACATAGGCATATGGAAAGAGCTGTGATCAAAACAAGGACAAGTATGAATATTCTGGTGCCAGTGTTTTAGCTAAAGCATAGCTTAACTGGTTTAACAACATGGAAAAAATAGATATAGAACATCTGGAACGGGAAATGTTTGGATCCCAGATAAGAAATTTGACTGAAGAATGTAAATTTATTTTACTCAGCATATTGTGACAATCTGGGGTGCAAATTACATCTTGGACTGATAAATAAAAAAGCCCCCTTTTGCCACTTGCCACTGCATGGCTTTTTTTCAAACAGCTGCTTGTATCCTAAGCAGCAAAGTCACATCAATTCATTGGCAGGGCCTACTCCCTGATGCAGGGTAAGTCCGGAGACAAAAATCAAGACAAAAATGTCCCTGCTAACATTTTAATAATACAGAGAACTGCGAGGTCTGGCACTCTTTAATTTCCTGCTGTGAGGAAAGAAAAACACTAGAGATGGAAATGATTTGATCATTTACCTCGACCCTGAAGACAGTGGTAGCACCATAAATCATCACAGAAAAGGATGTAGTAGAAAGAGCTTGGGCAAAGAGACTTGGGAATGGCAAACTTGAAAAAATAGTAAATACATATGACACAAAGAGCACAAAGGTTTCTCTGATAGTCCTTCAGTTTCCTTCCCTCACAGAATTTTGAACATCAGAGGCAAAGTGTTAACTGATGTCTTCTAGTCTGATAGCACTGAAAAGAGAGGATGTCTTGAAACCCCATATGACTGTTAGAAATCTGCTTTCTTCAAAGCAAGGAAACACTGCACAGGCTTTTATGAACAGGAGATATTCATAGCTTTGTATCAAGTATTATTCATACTTCACTCTTACAATGACATCAGAAAGTAATCGACCTAAAAAGGTGTGGATTCTGCAAATTTTGCATTTTTCTGCACTTTTCACTATTTCTCTCAAGATCAAGGGTTTGACATTAAAAAAAAATTCCTTGTGTTTATATATATTTCCATTACAAAGATCCTTCCCAGTAAAAAGTATTGCCCTTTCTTCAACTTATCCATACATACCTGCCTGGAGTAAAAAAAATTTTAAAAAAGTGTGTGCGTGTTCCTCCCCCCCACTCACACCAATGATGTCTTAGAGATTAGAAGAGACTTTGTAAAGGATACCATGCTAAAACACAGATTAATCTCTTAGAAGGTTACATTCATTCTAGAAAAATATTTTTACCAGGGAAGAGAAAGAAAAAGAACAATCAATACAGTCGCCTCCGAAAAAGCGCAGTCAGACCACCTAATTTGCCGTTTGGGCACATTAGAAATGGTAATTAATACTACATTCCTATATGTAGCATAAAATACTTTCAGTTCTTTATTTCTTAGGGACCTACTGGAAAAAATTAACTGGGCTTAAAAACCTTTACAAACACTACATTCAGGTTATAAACTTTTCTGTGCACAGAGAGATCCATTTGGTCTCTACATCATTTTGGACAGTACTACCATGTTGATAGCGTATGAAAACAAAAGAGCTAATTTTCATTATAAAAATCAAGGGCCGAAGGACGTATTTCTCCTTTGAAAAGCTTGGTTATTAATAAGTAAATTTAAAAAACAACAAGCAGGAACACGCAGTTTGCTTACTACTCCTATGCTGATTATATTTATGCATGGTTTAGGCCTGAAGGACACTGCATGCAGAGGGACCTGAACAACAAATATCAAGAGAGACCATTCAGAAGAGCATGTAGTGAGAGGATAATGGGGGGGTGGTATTAAACTGAAAGACAGATGGATTGGATATTAGAAAAAATTTCTTTCCTGTGAGAGTATTGAGGTCTTGGCAAATGTTGCCCAGAGAAGCCTTGGCTGCCCCATCCCTGGAAGTGTTCAAGACTGGGTTGGAGCAACCTGGGCTATTGAAAGGTGTCCCTGCCCATGGCAGGTGTTTGGAACAAAATGAGCTTTAAGGTGCCTTCCAACCCAAACCATTTCAAGATTCTATGTTTTCAGCCTGCAATTAAGGAAGCATTTCTAACATTGGATATGGATTGAATTGTGACATTTGCCTCCATTTCTTCTCCAAAATGTCTTTAACTCTGTCTGCACAGACATATGCAAATGCATACACTATACAGATATTCCATCTTGGAATTAAAAGGCAGATTAGCAAGGTTTAGGCGAGCAGCACACAGCCCTGATGTCCCATGGCAAATAGCTCAATGGACTAAAAGATTGCCAGGCAATATATGTTGTTTCTGCCAAGGAATGGTGTTTTCAGAGCTGTGTGGAACAGATGCCCCTGCGGCTCACCCAGCAAGCTGTTTCCATCCACTTAGGAAAACTAAGGAAACTTGTATTGCAAGAAGCACACTTATGCAATATGATTTTGTCACCTTGTGTTTCCAAAAAGCATCAAGTTCTGCTTCTGTATATAGTTTGGATTCATCTTCTTAAGCTTTATTATAAAAACATGAATTCTCCCCTTTTCAAGTCATAATACAATCAGATTTGTCCCTCTGGGTTACCTACATGAACACTCCTTGAGAAAAAGAATTTCCTCACCAAACACAAATGTCAAAACCCCACCAAAACCAATCACGTGTGAAGCTCTATTCTTTATTTCTAAGTATGTTGTAGTGACATTAGTTTTTGTTAAGCTCTGATTTTTGATTATTTATCCACAGTGTCTTTCTACACTCTGGAAGTGAGGCACTGAGACACTGCACCGGGTGCCTCAGCTGAATTTTCAAGCCTTTTTCCCCAAAATTATAGACCACACTTCAACAGGTTGGATCTGAGAGCTATTTAGGGTCTTAGCAGATATAAGATTCTGAGATATCCACAAACAAGAAGGAAAGAGGATGGTATAAATCACCTTTAACTCACACACAAGGCTCTGTAACCATGTGTGAGACAGAGTTTCAGATGATTTGCTTACATTTTGCTACAGAAGCCAGTTCAATAACAGGAAAAGCAGCATGAAAAGGGGAGAACAGGAGTGACTCATTCCCACTTTTAACACTTAGAAGTCTAGGAAAGAGGAGAAGGGAAGCAGACACAATCAATGCACATTCAAACAGCCCAAGCACAAGATTTTGGCAGCAAGTAAGCATAATTCTTAAAGCTTTAATCACTTTGTGTTCATCCTTTTCAGGGACACATTTTGAAGCTCAGATCAAACCCCTTCTCCCTCTGTTGCACCAGACTTTCTCCTTGGAAACCTTACCCCAGTACCTCTTGCCTCAGAAACTGCCATGAACAAAATTCTGTTGGACTCTTGGAATGTGAAATTAATATAGAAATAAAGCTCAAAAAACGTACCTATTTCCTTAGTACCTGCATCTCTATTGACAACATTAAGGACACAAGATTTTCAGTACATGGCTTATCTTTCCTTTTTCAAGTTTCCCTGAAAAATACTGACCTCCTCATAAAAAGAAAACAGAACAGTTACTATGCTGCACTTCTTTCACTTTTACAAAACAACATAGCCAAACTGATATATATTGACCTGACCACGGGTCCAAAAGTAGAACTCCTTATACAGTGTTATTTTTCTTCTGATTGTGTTACTTTCCCTTATTACTTGTATGTCACAGATATTATATTTTACTCACTCAGTGACATTAGCAGTAAGTTTGCTGATACTAATCCCTGTGTTTATGTTGTTAATACAGGACTGAGATTCAGCAATTTTATATTGAAGTCATTTTCACTTGTTTCACTGGTAAATGCCAGCTGAATTACGTGTCTCTTAGATAACTAGGCTTCAGATTATTAACTCAAGAAACAGATTTTTCCAAGAACTTTAACTTATTTACCCACTGAAGTACTTTTTTCTTCCTTTGAAAACTCTGAAAAAAGTCCCCAAATGTATGTGTGTGCAAGCAGCTTGTCAGTGACACACGGAAAACCTCATATGAAAAGTAGTTTTAACATGGGTTCAAAAGCCCAGCAGCCAAAATGATTGCAGCATGAGGGGGAACATACCAGATGTCGTTTCACATTTCATCAGTCAGGATTTATTTATTCCTGTAAAAACACACCTCAAGCTCCAAAGGTTCTGAAGATGCTACTTCTCCCTTGAAGCAGCCACAAACTTCCTTTGAAAACAAAACAACTGGGATGAAAAACATCTTTTTCTAAGATTGCCTGTGACCATGGCCAGCAGGCAGCCACCCACCAGACACCCTCTCCCTACCCCTCAAGAAGATGGAGAGAAAATAACAAGGAAAAGTTGATAGGTGCAAATAGAGACAGGGAGACCACTTACTAGTCCCTTCCATGGGCAAAATCGACTCAATTTGTGGAAAATTAATCCAATTTAGTGCCATGTAAAATAGGGTTGGATGGTAAGAAACACAGAGAAAACTTATACCCACCCAGTGGTTCTTCCCTGGCCCAGCTTCTCCTTAATTCTTAACTCCTCTCTCCACTGAGTAGCACATGGGGTGGAGGAATGGGGGTGAGAATACACAACTGCCCAATTCTGACTTTCCTTCCTTCCCACACCTTTCCCTACCCTGCCTGCAGCACGTCACCATGCCTATCTTGGCCTCATCATGACCAGTGGATTGTGGGAAGGCACCAGTCTAACCTGTTTGCTGTGTCTGTTCATTCTTCTACCTGGTATTTCACCAGATGATACAATGAATCACCTTTAAATTCAAGATTTTCCTTTTTAATTCGACCCAAAAAATGCATGACTCTGCATTTATACTCTCACCAAAAAAAATTCTGGTGGGTTTTTTCTTCCCTGTTAAAAGCAAAATCTGCTCATCTAAAAATATCTCCTGTCCTTCAGCCCAGGTTTTATATACATATTTTTCTTATTATCATCTCATGCTTTTAGCATGAATACTGAAATCCCAGTAATTAGATACAAACTAGCATGCAAATTGCTAGTATCAGGTCCCGCTCACTTACCTCATTTCTAGTGTGATAAGAATTTTACTTCCAGGAAAGACAAAGGCAATGATGGAGAAACAGCTTCCAGCTCACCAAGCCGTGGCTGACACATGGCACGTTGTTAATTCAGGATCACTGCTGTCAGCCCAGGTGGTTCCATGCCCACATTTCCATCAGCATTGTCAAAGTGCAGCCTTGGGGTTCCTCATTCTGACAAAATTCTTTCCAGATGGTATCCCTGCCCTATGCCTACCCTGCATCCCTCAAGTACTGATGCAATGACCAAACGTCTTTCTTGTGTCACTGATATATTTTTTCTTCTTAGTGAACTCTCACATCCTGCACCACAACAAGGTTTCGTATCTCCAGAGCTTTGTCCCACAATCTTGATTTTTTCCCCTGTTCCACTTTTTCCTTTATTCTTTTAGTTTGATTTTTTTAGCTTCTGTCATTTATCCTTACTTTGTCTTTTGTATTGTCCATCTCAAGCAAAGAATAAGGGGATAGTGTTAAATACAATTTGATATAGTAGAAAGTATTTTAAAAAATCCATATATCCAATATATAAAAATTTCCTCCCCTCCATTTGCTCTCACTCTTTCACTCCCAATAATAATAACATAACCCTAGATACTAACAGCCTACAGTGTTGGGCTTCAGCCAGCACTTAACTCAAGAGTTCTCTATCAACGCTGATGGAAATAAGTAAGACTTTGTCACATCCTGGTCCACATCACAGGAGAAATAATCAGACATTGACACAAGCTTTCAAAAAAAACCTGAAACAAAACAAACAACCTCAAATGAACAGAAATCAGTAAGACAAAAAACCCTATTTAAATAATTATTCTTACTAATGTTATGCATTTTTATTTTTAAGGAATCAAAATGGCATGCTTTGTGTGTATTCAGAAATCACAGTCATATTCTGAAATGTTTAATTTAGATGTAAATTAGCTTCAGAAACCTACTGGTTTATGATATTCCCTTTCAGTCATAAAGTGGACCTTAAGCCTACGTAAAAGGATAATATTATAGCAACAAGACTATTACTGCTGCTGTAAAACTTTAGCTTTTGAAAAGCTATAGAGATTTGATTCAGTTAACAGGAATCATGACACGGAAGAGAAAAGAAACATTATGACAAGGAAAATCTGGATATCCAGAGGAGCACATTTGAAATTCTTTCATTTTAGGTTAACCAAAAAAAAAAATTTGGAATTACACTACTTTCTACTATGCGAATCATGTGGCTGACAAGGCTTGTGTATCATCTTCATTCTTCCAGGGAAACTGTTGACAGGCTACTCTATTTGGACCTCTACTCTCATGTGTTAGTCCATTATATTTCAAAGATGTACCACTAAAAATGGTTCCCAAGTAGTGTCAGATAAGGAAGAAGCCATTTAACAAAACAGGTCTTATTATCCAAAGCCTGATGAAGTGAGAGGAAGAACTCCATTATGCATTTAACTGCAACAACTCTGTCTGCTACAAGCCTTGAAAAACAACTGTCCCAAGGATGATTTTAAAGTAAGTTTCACCAAAACACAAGAGCTGCACCTTGTGTGAGCAGAGGTATAGTATTTAACTTCGGTCATAACAGTAACAAATAAAAACGTTGTTTGGTTTCATGTCCTGAAACCAAAACAAAACACAAAGATGCCTTCTCTAATGCTTCACGTTAGGTTAAGGGAAGTAGAAGCTCCTGAAATTTCTTTTTCAGTATTTCAGAAATATTTTCTCGTCATCTCTCTCTGGTTCAAGATGCCTAAGTGGAACAGCTCCAAAGACATCCTAAATGCAGTCTATTAAAAAGAGGCATGTTTTCACCATCAAGTCCTTTCCATGGAAACAAATGGCTTGAGACATTTTGGAAAATCAAGCCTTTTGAGCCACAAAAAGCTAAAATCTTGTGACTGGCCTCTATTTCACAGAGAAGAAAATCACTTCCCGTCTTGCAGTTTTACTATATGTAGAAATAAAACATTACAGCATCATTACATTGTCAATGGGTGTGAGTAAAAGAATATAATAAGAAATTGTTTGGAAAGTACATAAAAATTCCATGGCAATATGATTAATCGCCTTTTGAGTGCCGACAGGAAATTAATTCGAATGTTATTTGCGTAGAGATTCTTATTACAAGACATTCACGTTGGAAAACTAGTTTAGCAAAATGATCTCCATGTGTGGCTACAGAATTTTCACACCCATGCAGTCACTAAGCATAGGTCTTACTTCTACCTTCCTGTGTGGTGTGCAGCTTCAAAGCTGATCTTGATCAAGTGTCTGCAATTAGATCCTTGTTCCAGTATCATCCTGAAAGTGAATTGGCAACAGATATTTTATCACACGGGTGAAGGAGGAAACGTTGCCCTTGTAGTGATGGATGGAGGTGCTGTAAATTGAGCTGGCAGCCCAAGGTAGTCACACCCCCTGCGGCAGGCCTGGCACACTACTCATTTAAGCAGGGTTTGGGGGCAGAAAGTTAAAAAAGTAGGTAAAACTCATCTACGTGGGCTTCAGGCTGGGCACTGACAGGTTAAATGCTCCACTGCCAAACTCCAGATATTTCAAAGACACTGCTTCTCCAGGAGACAAGGCCCCCAAACATAGCAAGGTCCTGGCATCCATCACCCCGGTCACGTACTTTGCTGGTGTCACAGGTGGTACTGTTGGATGGGGAGAAGCTGAAACCCCTGTTGGCCAGGAGGAGCAGAGAAGCACAGCTTGTCCCCACCACCCACAGTCGCTGCTAAAGTGTAACCTTGTCGTTCCTTTGGTCTTAAAAAATGTGCGTGCATGGAAAGATAAATTCACCAGCACAGAAAAATCCTTATATATAAGGACAAAAGTGATGTTAAAGGAATCCAACCAGCTGAATACAGACAAGTCGCTCTCCCAAAATCTCTCTGAGAGCCGTAAAAGGACACTTCACACTTGCCAGAGAGATGGTCCCTGTCCTGTGTTCTCTAACTCCTATTCTCCCAACCTTCTCAAGTGTACCCTAAAAATTAGTGTTAAAAATGTCCTCAGTTAATTTAAGTCCTTCAACAAACCCATTTAATTATGGTCCAAGTAAAAAAAAAAAAAAAATCCATTTTTCAGCCTTTCCCTGGATAGAAATTCCATCTATTATCTTGTTATCTTGGCTATTCACTCCATAATTATTTTTTACCAGCTTACTTGTTTTTTTTAATGGGATGAACAAACCTTGACCCTTTACTCCAAATAAATCTACAAAGCACTTCATATAGTGTTAGCACAATTCCTTAGAAATGGCAGTTTTCCCTGATTGATCCAAACAATTATGTTTAAACCCATTTTTTACTGTTTATGCAGCAGACTGAGCATAAAGAGTTTGATTGCCTTGACGAAGACAGTATTTGAATTTCAAGGTTTTGATGTATCCCCATGCCTGCAAATATTACATATATTATTTCAGAACATTAAATTCAAAAGCAGGGGATTTCTCTGAGTAGCTGCGAATATTTTATATTGCAATTTGTTTGCACCATATAGACTTCCATGTAAAAAGCTAGTTATGTTATTGACAACAAGAACTGCAATGCCAAGGTTGAAATTTCATTCTGTTCCTTTTTCACACACAGTAACTTGTGATTATATACTACTTCCTTCCTCCTCCCTCAAATAATACACAGTAATGGAATAGCAAGCTCCTCTGCATAGAACAAAAAAATAAATTTACTTCTTCTAAAATAATTCAGGGCTCTAATTTAAAATCCATCTTGAGGACAGAATGATCATGGCATTTCATCTTATCTGAAAGATGATGAAAGTTATCTGAAAGTTTTCTGCTCGAAAATAACTCTTTCAATTAAAAAAGTCCATAATGGAGAATGGAGAAATTGCAACATGCATTTCAGCAGCCTCAGAGGGTGGTAACACACCAACTCTGTTCCTGAGGGAGGCTGCTGGTTCCTGGGAATATATAATCATTTATTCTCAATTTCTCTTCATCCCTCAATGAAATGGGAATTTTTCTTCTCTAAAATGTTCCCAAACAGGTATCTTTGTATGACTATCAGTTCTTCTTGTCATCATTTCCTTTCCTGAATAATTTCATAACTCACTGCTCTGATCATCTCGTAGTCTTTCCAGTTTTGTCAATTTTAAGAGAACTGCTGCATTACCAGGGATTTATTGGGATTTTATCTATGGCTAATTATGACCGATTTCAATAACATGTTTTTCAAGCTCACACAAAATATTGATTAGCATCCATATTCTTTAAACTCCTTGCCTTAGATTCACACACTAACTGGATAGTAATAGACAAATCATTCAACTGCTGCAAAATTTAAGCAGGTAGCTCTTAAACTTGTTCTGCCTGATACCACACAGGGGTATGCACCATGTAAACACAGGTCACTGTGCTAATTAATCTGTTGTGTTCACTGTAGAACAAGGCAATAAACAGCCTAATTGGCC
This sequence comes from Lepidothrix coronata, assembly GCF_001604755.1. NCBI lineage: Eukaryota > Metazoa > Chordata > Aves > Passeriformes > Pipridae > Lepidothrix > Lepidothrix coronata. The sequence goes on from NW_016690304.1 coordinate 1,271,660, forward strand.
AAAAGGCCTGGGCCCTCTCTGAGATGGTGAACATATCATAATATTGCCATTTACACTGGCTACGCAGGCAAAGCAGGAAAGGAAAGGGGACAAATGTATGTTTGACATACGAAGGAATCCAGGCTGACACATTTTACTGAGCTGGCCTTTTGCACCAAGTCCTGTTTCACGGTCAGTGAAGCAAAGAAACATGATCACCAGAAAGCTTTGGGTCTAATATGACAGGAAACAGCATTTTGTAGCTTCTTCCAGAGCACTCCTACTGAAACAAGGGCCAGGAGAGGGAGGGGAGTGATGGAAGTGAAGCACAGAATGATACAGACCAGCCTTCTTGCCAAGTTTTACTCCATGAAACAAAAGACTGCTTTTTCTCCAAGAATCCCTGAGTATATTGGGTAATTACAAACAAATCTGAGAAGGCCACAGATGCTTCAGAAGATTTTCATTTCTTACAAGTTTCTGAACACTGCCAGTGAGATAAAAGTACGCCCGTCATCCTGCAGCCTTTTGGTAAGTGGAAGAGGAAGTCTCCATATATGGAAGGGCTGCAGACAAATTCAGGAATTACATACCACTACTAAGCAGTGCAGATGTGCTGCCATCCATCCAGCACACCTATCCCTCAAACCCACAACCAACACTTCCATCTGCTTCTGCACATGTCAGCTGGAGACATGGGACACAATTCAGGATGCAATGGGGACACTAGAAAATTACAGTAGTAGGCAAGAGCAGCAAATTCTTATCACATTTACTCTCTCACTCTTTCCATCGTGGACATAAGGCCTTGCTGATCCCTTTTTTAGCTGCAGAAATGTAGATATGACGCTGGGACTCCCAAAAGAGATGCATATTTTTATGATAGTAAATGTTGATAGTATCATTCACATGGTAAACATAATTAGTAAGAGTAGATAATAAAACAAAAACAAACAACAAAAAAGCTTCAAGAAAAAAAAAATCATGTAAAAATTTCAACTTGGAAAACCACTTGCTGGCAGAGGTGAAGCTCTACTTCCAGGGGGCTTGGCCTAGCTTCAAGTGTGCTTTCCCTTCTGAAATCCTCCTTCAGGAATTACCTTTCCTGTACAGAGCTGTTACATACCATTTGTACAGGTACAAGGCAGATAAAATATTATACAACAGCAGACACCACGTTGGCTTAAGGTGGTAGTGAAAGTTGTCATCACCTAACAGCTGTTTAGCAGCCTGTATTCAATGAACCTGTAGCTCCAGATCCATGATGATAGGAGGAAGACTCCCAAAAGTTTTGAAACACCAAACTGCCACTGCAGATCTGCCAATTTAGGGGGGGGTTTGTGTGTCTGGCTATGCTTGAAATTCACTTTAAAGATAAAGTTTCTTTTCTGGGGATAGTTAAACCCGGATGAGCTCAACTGTGTTATTTTGAGGGCAGCTAGATCTGAACCAATGCAGCCACCAGCAGGAGGTACCAGCAGTGCTGCCACATCCCAGAGGCACTGGATGCCTTTAACTGGTGGCTCAGTTACTCAGCAAACCACTGTCACATTGTCTGAGTTCATGCAAGTGGCTTTGCCCCATCTGGTAGCTCCTTACAGAGCTTCAGACCAACAGCTGTGTCAGCTGTTCAAGGTCTACATGGAAACTAACCTTAGGTCAGAGCTCTGAATGCTCCCAGGCATGGGGAATGCAAAAGTGCCAGAGTAAAGATAGTGCCAAATCTTTCCCCTTATAAAAGCATCAGACGTAGACATTCCCTGTCTCTGGGGCAGACCTGCTCTGCTTCCCAGCTACAGTTAATATCCCATGCTGGAGACCCTTGATCTTCACCTTTATTCCTCAACATTTTTAATTTCACGGAATCACAGAATGTTTTGAGTGGAAAGGGACATTATAGCCAATCTCCTTCCATCCTCTTTGCCACCTTCCACAATCCCAGGTTGCTCCAAGCTCCATCCAACCTGGACTTGAACACTTCCAGGGATGGGCTGTCACAGCTTGTCTGGGCAGACTGAGAATCACTTTCCCAGGGCAGAATTTTTTCCCAGTATCCCATCTAACCTTACCCTCTGAGAGTGTTAAGCCATTTCTCCTTGTTCTGTCACTCCAGGCCCTTGTTCAAAGTCCCTCTCCAGACCTCTTGGTGCCCCTTTAGGCCCTGGAAGGGGCTCCAAGTTCTCCCCAGAGCCTTCTCTTCTATAGGTGAACACCCCCAGCTTTCCCAGCCTGTCTCCAGAGCAGATGGGCTCCAGCCCTCAGAGCATCTTTTTGGCCTCCTCTGAAATTGCTACAGCAGCTCCACATCCTCCTTGTGCTGAGGACCCTAGACCTGGATGCAGTTGTCCAGGAGGAGTGTCACCAGAGCAGAGCATGGGGGAGAATCACCTCTCTCAACCTATTTGATGTAGCCCAGGATTCGAAGGGGTCAAGTTCAACTTTTCCAAGCAGATGTGCTTTTTGCTGCCTGCTGGTAGAGGTTTTTACCAAGCAGTACACTCGGCTTATGTATTCCTGCTCCGAATACTTACAATATCACATCTTTGCTGTCATGTCCTCTAGCTGAAACACCAGCCTCAAGATTCAATAGAGGAATATCAAGGACTGCATATTTGTAATAGGGATCCTTCACAACAGGAGGTTAATGTTTTCCTGCAGTTCATCGAAAATTCTGCTTCACTGGGGGCTTTTTTATATTAATCTAAAAAAAGTCTATTTGTATGAAAGCAAGTGAACTTCAAATAAGGAAAAAGAAATGAAATACCACATGGCATATTCGTGGGGTTGCTATCCCGCTTAACAAATCTTCCTTTACTTACATTTGTGATAAAAGTATTGTATCCTACATTGATTTCAATTTTATATCTCAGAAGGAGTTTGGTATATTAGATTTTACTGTTTACAGATTAAATGAGGACTTTTGAAAATTCTCAAAGTTATCTGCTTAGCTAAATAAATAAATTTTCTGACTTTGTACTTGGGGTAATTGTAATGGAGTTTTTGATCCCTTGGTAGATGGATGTAATAGTCCTATAAATCCCAGATTTTCAACATCCTCAAAACTATAAAACTTTTATGAGAGAATATGGTTTTAGAGACATCTGGTGGTTATATAATCCTAAGGAGAGAAATCAACAGTGAAGGTATTCAACATAAATTCTACTTTTTGAAAAAAAGTATCCCGTAAAAAGAGAAAGAAATTAGCTTATTCACTTCTCTGCACACTGAGGTAGACAATTTGCCACAAAAGCCACCTTTGTTTATGGCAACTTCGCAGCCTGGCTCACATTAGAAGAAAAAAGGAAAAAGTTTTTTCAAGGTAAATTAATGCATATGTCTTTCAGTAGCATTAAAACTTATTGCAGTTTAGTCAGAGAATGACAGGAGCAAGAGATTGGATGCTGAATATTTTAAATCCTCCTGTTAGACAAAAATCATTATCTCTGCCTTCATCTTGTTAGCTTGGCTTCTGTTTTAACTCCTGGTTGTTTTGTTTGAAAGTTCAGTGACTTTTCAATACATTTTTTACTGAACTGCTTGCCTAAACATAGAAAAAAAAATATGAGTTCAGAAACCAAATAGAATCCTTAACTTCTTGGGCTTAACACACAAGGAGAGATACTCTAAATAAAAGATAAATATGGCTTTATTTTCTGTAATTAATAACATGAAGTAATGATTATCAGAGTAATAATTTAAATCCTTAATAAATCTTTGAGTGTCCGTGCTGCATTTGAACCTCCTCCATATTTCGACAGAACTGCTACGATATGAAGCACAGAACTGCTCATTTGGAGACATCAAATCAGATCTCGTTCTCTGTTACACTGATATAAATCCAGAAGAACAAATCTCCAGATCAGCAAAGAAAAAAAAAATCACTTCAGATTCAAGGAAAAAAGTAACTTGCCCTCACCTTCTGTAACTAACATGTTAGAGTTGTGACAGAAAGAGTACAAAAATTCCTCCCAAGCCCACTCTACAATACGAATTTGAAGAGTTTTAAATAAAGGAAATATTGAAAATCCACAGCTTCTGCTGTCTGGAGGGAGGATTGCTCCTTCTGGGTTTGGGTGGGGAGGGAGGCCCTATTCTTCCCTCACTTTGGTGTTCCCAGCCCTTTGGCAATTTTCCTGACTGCTTTAGGAGCATCTGTTTTCTCAGCCCCCTCTGAACTGCCTCCCTGCCTGTAGCAGTGCCGGCACCCTTTTTCACACTCCCTTCTCTTGCTTAGTGGACAGTAGAGCAAATTCCATAAGAACTAAAATTGGCTTCGCCCAAATATATTTGTTGTCAAAGACGAATGTTCTGGGGCAGTTTTTTGCCGGTCAGAACGCAATGTCCTCGCACATACAGCAAGACCCAGAGGAACAAAGCAAGGAGCCTTCAGCAATTTGCTGACAGTGTTACATTCCCAAAACACTAGTGCCAATATTTCCTCGGAGCAACAAAATAATTCTGCATCAGAAGGTGTGTTCATAAAATTCTATCCAATGTAATGAACACTGCTTACAAACTGTACTCATCTGCTTGTTTTCAGCCAAGAAAGGAGTTGGCTTGGAAAGTCGAAACAAAATCTACTTTGTTTTATTTTTAACCATCTGAGCATGAACCAGCATAAATTCTGATGCTAAGGATGGGTTTCTCAAGCATGTTTTTCCATCCTAATCATTCAAAAGTGGTTTTCTCTTAAAAGCTTTAACTTCGAATATAATTTATATGTGATGAGCTCTATTAGTCTTTCGTTATGTTTGAGATTATACATGTACATAATTCAGGATATTTAAAGTCATGGTTGCTGTAGAAACCATAATTATATTTCCTGTTAAATCATTAAATTTAACATAATTTATAAAATTACAGAATATTATGCAAGAACAGGAACACAACAGTGCAAAGCCACCTTACAGCTGAGCTCTATCCAGGCACAAATACCTCAGGAAATGCAAAATTAAGGAATCTACGAGGGCTCTGTATGACGTAAGGATCTCCAGTTCCATCTCAGACATAATTCGGCCAATTATGCCTATTGCTTTTTAGCCACAATTTATTTTCCTTGAAATGTCTTTTAGAGCCAGCTGATACATGGGCCCAGTTCAATTTCCAGCAGAACTGGTTTTATTGACTTTGCTTTGTCAGGGCAGTACTTACAGCCCCCAAAACGGGGTACAAACTGAATGGAAGAAAAACATACTGCTATTTCTTCCTCTCCTGCAGGACAAACACGCCACCATTCTCCAGTAAACTGAGGGGCATGTCCTGGAGCTCCCATCTCCCACTGCAGGGCAGCCCTTGGCAAGGAGAGGGATGTTTTGGCAGGGATTGTTTGGAAGCAGAGCTTGCCACTCGGGCACGAGCATCCTTGCGGGATGCTGGAAACCCCTACATGGGGTGGCAGCTGCAAGCACTGCAATCCCTCTCTGGCAGACAGACTCTCTCCTCACAGCTGATCATTTTGTGTCCCTGCACATGCAGGAGTGGGATATGTGCTGCTCTTGACACACTGTTGGAAGCCACAATCCCTTTCTGTGGATCTACCTTTAGGTACAGAAGCCCAGGACAACACAGTGGAGAACAAGTGCCTTTCAAATGGATATTCTATCACCTTTTGCAAATTAGGAGCTACTTTACAAAAAAGGAACAGGTGTGGGCTCATACCTGGATCCTTTTCAGTCACACGAAAACTGTCTAAATTAATCATGTCTCGAGACTTAACACAATTACCATTCAAGTGCACAGCACCTAAATAACTACTAATCACCCTTCATCCTTCCCTTCTTTTCTACAGGTATTCCACAGTTAATTGAAATGCTGTGTAATAAAAAAATCTGCTAGGAAAGTCTTAAAAATTTTAGAACGTCCATATAAAAGCATGCTACTAGGTCATCACTATGAAGACATATGAGTCTCCTCTGCTGAAGGCTAAAAGTTATTTCAGCATCAGCATTGGGTTTATATACTTCATTATACCGTATTTTTCCTTGTAATTTCTAGAGACTTGCAACTGTATTTAAAAGGCATTTCTACAGGGAATAATTATTGTCTGCGTTGATTGAAAAACAAATGAAACAAGTAAAAACAGAAATGCAGTTCAGCTTCTCTCCTTGAGACCCTGGGCAGATGAGCAAACGTTTTAAATACGGCGCTTCTGGAGGTCAGCAACTCAGGAAGCAACCTACAGTCCTCTTTGGGAGAGGAGAGTGGGAAAGGGGGATGAAAAGCAGAATGCTGCTTCTTCCTCCTTCCTGCAACTGAGGGAAAAGGAGTGAGAGGACTTGCACTTTATCAGACTCACCAAAACTAATCGCAGCCCAAGAGACCTTACAGTCCTCTCACTGCTCCGAAATGAATCATCTTCCCTTCCTTTCTGCTCTTGTAGCTCACTGAGTAAGCCAGGCAGGCCTTTCTGCAACTTCCTTATCTTCTTCCTCTGCCTGAAGAGTTTGCACACACAGACATGGTGGGGTTTGTGACCTGAGTTAACCAAATAGCTCTACCACTGCTGTAACACTGCAGTGGTGTCTTTCAGCACTGAACACCAACCCTGTCCGTGTTGTGCCAGACACAGGGAGCCAAGCGACCAGCACTAAGTGTTTTTCATTATTTTCTCCATTGAGTTTGTTGTTTGCTCTAGACTCCAGGCCCTCAGAGCTTTCTGCCCTGTCTCTGACAGCTGTGTGCAAGTGGTCTCTACCCAGAGTTCTTAGGTACTACACAATGCAAGCTACAACTAGTAATCCTAAATAAACTGATGATGCTGATGATACGAAACATGGCCTTGTCCCCTCACTTCTCTCTGGAGCAGAATTTTAAGCCTATTTCTAACAGAGAACTCTTATGCCACCCCAACATGTATTAGTTGCCAACTGTCCTGCAATAGTGCCATCCTACCTTTCAGGGACCAGGACTAATAACAAAATGATCAATAAGCCGAAAATAGGTGAAAGTATTTATGCCTAGTTACAACCAGTTAATTCTTTACCTGGTTTCTGTCCCGAGAGAGCAAACTTAGAGTCAATATATGGATTGGTGGATTGGCCTTTTGCTTTGTCTTTCAAGAACTTTCAGCTCCTTGTAGCTCCTCAGCCCTTTGTGCAGAGATTTTCACGAGACCTGAAGCGCCGTGGAAGTCCTCTCCATCAGCCTTCTGGGGAAGGGCTGTGTATTTGGTAGGGACACTTACAACTTTCCTGGGATTGCAATTGGAGTGTGGACTTCACAAGGCAAATATTGAGTGGGATGAATCTGTAAAATCAGGAGCAGAAAGACATGAAATAAAAGCCAAGACAGGTCAACAATGGATAGCAAAGCCAGATCCTGTAGGTGAGGTGTACACCATTATTGTGCAAGGATTACAGCACTCAGCTTTGCCCTCTACCTAAAAAACTCCCTCTAAAATATGTACATATGAACAGGATGCTGCACTTCTCTTAGCTCAAGAAACTGCTCCCTCTCCTCATGCTTCCTTCACCCTCTGGTTAACAACAGAAAAATCACCATGAGTTGATGTAACCATCTTCCCCAAAAGACAGATCACCTCTTGCTGCTTGCTATTAAGACAGGAAATTCAGCCAACTCCAAATGTTTATTATAAAATATTCCAAGTTTTAGTAGAACAGAAAGGTAATAAGGTTATTGTGGTACTTGAATGTCCTAGGTGTTTGCACTAGGTAAGTTTCCACTGAGTCTTTCAGGCACTGTCCACAAAAATCTGATGTATTGTCTTCTTTCTGCTGTCACTACTAATTATTCCTGACTGATTAACTTTTTTTACTGAATTACTATTACGTTGAATAAATCAGAAGCATTAGCAGAACATCAAGCTATACCTTTGAATCTGAATCTATGACAATTATAAAACAAACTCAGACATAACACATTACTACAGATAATTAAGGAGCAATTCGTTGTCAGCTGTCATTTGGATTTCTGCAGTCTGAGCCACTTAGGCCAAATTGGGAATGTATCTGGCAAAGATGTTACTGCTGATTTAATGTACCATTATAGCAGCTTTAAAATGCCCACTTCAGAATTTAAGCAATTTAAAATCCATCAAAATTTAAAATTTCACTACAAATTCAAAACTAAAATTAGATCTATCAAATATTCTACTAACATTTTCAAAAGTTCATAAAATTGAGCCCAACAAGAAGAGAAAAGCACTTAAATTTTTGTATCATACTGATGATACCACTAACAGTCCCACCAGATTTTATTCAGAACTTACACAAGTAAACTAGCACGGTATGTACAAGTTGTCCTAAAAAATAAAGAATAAGAAGCTCATCCAAAGGACATTAAAGAAAGAACAATTTCAGTCACTTTTTATCCTAGTTTCTAAATGCACTCCAGTATTTGGTCTTATCCACGGCACTGATTTTAAATTGGAGAATAAAAAACATGGGAGAATGAAGCATGTTCTTGAATATCTGCATGTCGTAATTCCTACTGTGGAGATCCATGTCTTTATTGAAGTTTGGGGGTTTTGATATGCTTTTCTGTTCCTTCCATAAATAATGGAATGCAATTCTGTTCCTTCCTTCCTTTGAAGGTAAATCTTCAAAGTTCAAGGCAGGGCACTAAAGATTTCCATGCTTTTCTCTGACCTGATAAAAGCATACCTAGCTCCCCTTAATACAAAATATGACAATAGACTTCCAGCATGCCTGCCTCCTGACAGGGCTGGAAAAGGAAGCTTTTGCCATTTAATTATGGCAACTTCCCCCCCTCCCTTTGTAAAAAATCAAAGGGGGGAGATGACGTATCGTACACTTTTTTTATTCACCTTAAATTACAGTCCTCGCATTCAAGGGGTGACTCCTGCCAGAACAGGGAGTGGTTTCATCTTATCACTACATGCCAGTTCTAAATAAGTTTAGTGCTTTCTGAAATCCCTCTCCTTGCCCCTTAGATGCATGGCCCTCACCTGGGCGTTCCCTGAATAAGCCAGCAACATGCAGGTGGGAAGTACATTCCAAAGCCTAATTAAACACTTCCCCCTCTTTAATCACAGCTCTGCTGTGTCTTACTGTAGGGTTGCTTATTAATGTTGCTTTAGTGACGGCAAAATTGGCCTAAAAGATTCAGCTAATGATAGAATTAATCTTTTATTTTTTTTTCTTATTGATACATATTTATCAGTTTTATTTTTATCTGTAGAAAGATGTCCTGATTTTTATTTTGTTGGTGTTGCTCCTTCAGCTCCTTACATTCTTGTGAGCTGTAAAAAGAATATATGGGTGAAATGACAACAAATTAATTTTACAAATGTGAAACATAAAGAGGAGGCCAGCAAAGCTGTCTTTCCTCATATATAACTGCTGTTCGTGGCATATGAATTTAGATGATCATTACTGGATGACATAACTCAAAAGAGTAAAGCATTCATATAATATCTTTTTATGTTTTACAAATTTAGTGAGTTTTCGTAATCTATCCTGCCATAGTTAATAACCCAAAGAGAGAGAAAAAAAGAGTAATTTACACATGTATTTAGCTATGGTTTTTCATGGTTTGCCGCTGGAGGAAGATGCCCCAAATCAGATTATCCTGATGATGAAAGGGGTGATGCTCTATTATATATGTTAATAACTCCTTGTGCAGCCACAGATTTCAGATTATGATATAGTTCCTTTTCATTTCAGTTTTCAAAATTTCCCACCCGGATTTTATGAAGGAATGTGTGTTATACCATTCTAAAATGTGAAACTTGAAATGAAGCTGATAGCTGGAGGCTCAGAGCAAATGGCCCCATTTGAGCCATGACAGTAGTTACAGAGTTCAGACAAAAACTGAATCGTGGAACAGGTTCCAAATTTATTTTTCACTTCTGATTCATCTTGCACAACAACTGTCGGGTGAGAGAGGAGGAAGAGGACAGAAAAAGTGCACGGTTTCCAGGTCCAGCTGTACTTGCTCCTGTCTAGGAGTAGGTTTAGCCCTGTAAACCGAAAATAAAACAAAAGATATCTAATGCTTCTCTGAAAACCAAGTCATGGGCAAACGGCATGATGTGAATGCAACACTTTCCAGATATCATAGTCATGTCATGCCAGGGCTGACCCTTCTCTTAGGAGCCTTGATGAAGGAGTCAGGGTCTAGGAGCAAAGGCTGCAGTGCCCTTGCCCAGAGCAAATGACTCCTTCCTAAAAACTCTGGCATTTTCTGTCTGCCAGCACTCGTGTGGTTTGACAACACAGCTGCAGACAAAGAGACCCTTGAGCCCTGGCAACTTTCTTACAATTCAAGTGAAAAAAGGAAATGTAAATCAAAATATGTTACTGGTGAAGTTACGTTAGGATGCTTGCCTACATGCATTCAATTTTCTGTGATAACAGTCCTGAAAAAGACCTGATGAACAGGACTAGGCAAATATAAAATATAAATCGTATATGTTACTGAAAATATGAGGCTGGTGGTTCATTCCTGTGCACAAACCCCGGGGAATTCTGAACTACGATTTCTAGAAATAACCTATTTCATCCCTCTTGTATTCTGAATTGCTGAATTACATGGCATTCACTGTTATGCTTTTATATCTCTGTTATGCTACTAAGTAACACACGTGGAACAAAGTTTTACTTGCATTCAGACAGATCCCGCTCTCAGATAGGCAAGAGCAAATTAGGAGTTACTCAATTTTTCTTGTCTTTCCCCAGGAGTTACACTAATTTAGCTAACAATTTTATCCAGACCACAGAATTAAATTGTTCTACAAGTCAATAGTTTAATTTTAATATTCTTTAAATTAATATAGACGTCTTTCATTTATATTTTACATAAGACCCATTTCTGATTCATTAATTCCATTACCTTGTTTTATAGATATTAAAGATTCAAGTAGGCTCCTAGCAGTGCCAGAAAACCAGTGGCAATTTTCAGGCAAATCTCCTGGCCAGACCAAACACTAAATGTGCACACATTTATATTTGTAAGCTAAGACTTGCATGATAAAAATTTAATTACTAAAAAGTCACAAACTTGGATAAAATTGTGTTCTCTGAATGAGGTTATAGGCTTTTAATGCACATTTGTTCCAGCCAGTAAGCTGAATATACCATTCCAAAATCAGTGTAGCTGAGTTAGTGGGCTCCAATGGGAACAAAATTTGGCCTATGATCCCTGTTGGCAGAAGAGAAATAAAAGAAATGCAGTATTACACACTTCCTTGATATAACTTCCTTATCTGAAAAATCCATTTCTTCAAACACAAAATGCATCAGTTCTCACTGAAAATTTGATGTGTCTTTGAAGTTCCCTGACCAAGACACACTCTTTACATTGCCATACACACAACTGGTACGAGGAAAAAAATGCTAGAAATGCTTCTTGTTACTTTTTTTTCTTTTCATGCAATTTAGCCCACCCTCCTACACACTGATGAGTAGGAAGGATAAACATCCATTTAATTCAGAATCCACCACAGAGTGGGAAACAAGTTCTTTGACTTTTTCTTAAGGCACATGCAGGTTGTGTATGAAAGGAGCAGGGCTGCCGGCAGCGTGCAAAATCATCCCCCTCCAGCAGCACGGATTGGGGATGCTTGGAGCAGGTTCTGCTTTTATCCCTCAGGATAACCTGCTACAGAGAGACCTCAATGGCACACACAGAGGGGGAAGAGCTTGTTGGCAAAGTTGGATTCTCTATCTGCTCATGTAAGGTTTTCCTCCCCCTGGCCTCCATAGATAAAATGCAGAGACTATCACAGTTCACAGCAAACACCCCAGTGGTTTCATGAGACTTAGCCTCTGGTCATACTGCAACTCTCTGCACCACCGATTTTATCCCCAGTTACTTCCTTTTATAAACATTCAGGAATTGCAATGCCAAACTAAGCAGCTCTGAGGCTCTGAGACAAATGAAGAGATTGCAATATCAGAAGACAGTGGTACATTTCCATCTTCTCATCAGCAGGCACTGAGCCGTGAGTAAGAGTTGCCATCCATCCTGGGATTGCAGAGAACATCCAGACTTCCACTCCAGCCAATAAACATTCAACTGTGGCATTTGTCCTGTGATTGCAAATCAAATGTTTCCATCTGGTTGTCAAAGCTGAAGCAGAGCTCAGCCAAAATACCACTGGCTATTTTCCCATGGCTACATTGTCCTTTAAACGTTACCTATGCTTTATGAAAGTAGCAATGCAGCAATTTATATAATATGGAGTGTAATATAATTAAAAAAGGACTGGGGTTAAATCTTCAAATAAAGCAGCACAGAGATCTCTGTATATTTTATGTCTTATAAAGTGGAAAAGGGATGATTGTTTCACAGCATTCATCCAAAAACCTTGAAGAGCATTTACATAGGAATTCTCTGAAAAATCAACAACCATCGTTTCCAAAGATGAAACTCTTTCCTTACGCTCACATTAAATATTCAATTTTCCCCTCTAAGAAAACATCCTGTTAGTGCAGAGGAAAGAAGAAAAAAGAAACCACCCACAAATGCAAGACCAAACTATTCATCTGTCCAGCCTGGGATCAAAGCTTTGGCTTCATCCCGTGAGTTCATCATCTGAGTGGGAAACACTCACCTGTACCTGATCCCACTGAACTTAGCCAGTTTTGCAGGGCTGCAAAAACCTCTAGATGATGGCCCCAAAAGAAGTTATTCTCTGCCCACCAAGTTTATCCCTCATCTTTCCTCCTTGTCTTCATATACACAAAAAAAATCCACTTGATGTAAACCAAAACGAGTGATGGTTTTTACTGGCCTTGGCTTTCCTTCTGGACTTTGAAGTTCATTTTTCACCCAATTGCTGCAAATATATTATTCCAAAGCCTAATATTGCCTTTAAATTCAAGCAAAACTCATGCTGAAAATGAAGATTTTTTTATTCTATTAATGTTTGTATAAGACCAAAGAAAGTTCTTTTTTATTTTCTCTGTAAAGCAAAGAAATGAACAGTGAACATTTACATACAACATGGGTTTAGATATTCCAAATCTCAAACAGCTCCAGTTTAATGGAGGTATATTTTTCATCTGTATAATGAATGTTTCTAAATATACTCAGACAAAAGGAAGAATATTTACCTTTTTAATATTTGATATTTTGCAGTCATATAGATGGAAAAAATTTGGCATGGGTAAATTTCTCTGAAAAGAAAAGAGCTCCATTACAAGGCTGAAATCCAGCTTTGATTGCAAAATCTCTGAAACATGCATGTTTTGCGTCCTGAATGCCAAATGAAAACTTGTCAGACCCAAAACCTTGAGATGAACTGTACATAAACCAGTGAGTAATCAAATGCATAATATGATTTCAGTCTTTGTACAGTGGTTCATGCCCAGATCTGTTTATATTCTGAAAAAATTCACAATTATAACGGCTGGAACTTCTGCCTCCATCCCAATGCCCCACATTTATCATTTTTAAGAATTATGTCATTTGAAGGCTGTTCGTTTCGAAACACGAACAACTTTGATTTTTCTCATCAGCCCTTAAAATCCCGTGGATGTAGTCAATGCTTAAAATTTCCTGCACTTTGGGCTGATGGAGCCATGGGCACAACCTGGCAGAGAGGAAGGGAGAACTGCTGGAGGGACCTACAGGAACCTCCAGCCCTGTGCTCTCTGTGGGCCAGGCAGGACCTCCCCTGGAGACAAGGATGCCTATTTTAGACAACACAACAGTGTTCTTCACATCAACAGTTTCTAAAGGGAGCAAAATAAAGTTTGTTCTGTATTATATAAATTACATATTATATTATAATATTGTTAGTTAGGTAAATTTTAGTAGATAAATATAACCATGTTGCCTGTAACAGTAAAAGTGAATCCAGACTATTTAATAGTTTCATGTATTTACACTGTTATTTCAATACCAAAAATTACTGTTGAATGCACAGCAAAGGCAAATATCACTATAGAGATAATTACTACAATGTGAAGGGTTGACTCCCCATCTTTTTATTCTGTGTATCACCTGTGAAAGACTCTTCTCACATGGAAAATAATCTTTATCCCATCGTTTGTTTTTCTTTTTTCTTAATTTTTGTGAATTGCTTTCTTAGAAACATCGTAAATAAGATTTCCCATAGGGAATCAAATGTAAGAACTTTATGGCTCAAGCTAAGACCTTTTAGTTTATCATTTGAGCAACAGATACCAGTCTTCAAATTCTACACAAAAAGCAGTAGTTTCATGCAGATTTTTATACCTGAATCTTCTATATGCAAATGACAAATTACAAACCTATTGCCAATTAAGCCCGTCAAAATGGCATTTTCCTGTTGTTGTCTTTCCTTTAAGCCAGTGTCCTTTTAGAGGTCTAATCACATATGCCCACTTTCCCGTGTATTGGGAAGGATAAACCCTTCCCTGAGGAAAAAAACAGTGATCAGGACCAGTCCTGGCTCTGGGGCTGTTTTTTCTATTTTGCAGCATTATCATTTTTTTAACATTTTGCACACCTAAATATGCACAAGTAATTTTACTCAATTTATCCATTCCTGCATTACCGATTTCTAAACCAATTCCTAAGCACACCCTCTTCAGCCTTTAAATTTTGTTAATAAATTATTTTAGTTACATGCAGATGCCTGCCAAAATAAAGAAGATTTATGAGTCTGAGTTACAAGCATTTATAATTAGAGGGATCAAGGTGTCACAAGCACAAAGTTTCCATCCAAAAGAGAGAGCTGGCAAGCTGTCATCATAGTGTAATCACTACAGCAATGAGAGAGACAATAAAAAAGCAGCACACTCATACATTCCTGCTCTGCAAGCCCTCGTTATAGCATCACATTTCCAGTCCTTGCCCTTGAGGCTCTGGGCAATGGTGAAACGTGGGGTAACTCCTATGAAAACAGGCTGAGAGAGATGGGGTTGTTTACCCTGGAGAAGAGAAGGCTCCAGGGAGATCTTAGAACCCTTTCCAGTGTCTAAAGTGGCTCCAGGAGAGCTGGAGAGGGACTTGGGAAAAGGGATGGAGGGACGGGGCAAGGGGAATGGCTTCCCACTGCCAGAGGGCAGGGATAGATGGGATATTGGGAAAGAATTCTTCCCTGTGAGGGTGGAGAGGCCCTGGCACAGAAAAGCTGTGGCTGCCCCTGGATCCCTGGAAGTGTCCAAGGCCAGGTTGGACAGGGCTTGGAGCAACCTGGGCTAGTGGGAGGTGTCCCTGCCCATGGCAGGGGGTTGGCATGAGATGAGCTTTAAAGTCCCTTCCAACTCAAACCATTTCATGATTCTATAACACAAACCATGTTACTTCTGTTTTTCCCTTTAATCAGTCCAGCTATATCCATCCTACTTATTTTCAAATGACTTATATGGACCTTGAACACAACACTACTTTGAAGATACTGGACTATCATGGAAAATATTCCCTTGCAGAAACATGAGCCTTTTAGGAAGTTGCACAGGCATACCCCCTGGCATCACAGTACTTGTACCATCCTGTACAAGTACCATCCTGTCTTCAGCCTGGGTGCTGACCTGTTTTACAGGTTGTAAGCAGGTGATTTGAACCACCTGCTCAGGCCCTCTGAATCAAGCTTACTATTTGATGATTTGTGGTGGGTGAAAGCAAAAGTGAGTTTCCACCACGACACTGGACAATAATAACCCTCAAATAAACTGTCATGTAGAGAGCAGGAACAGCTTGTTGGGTGGATTCATTTCTTCTCCCCTGGTAGGAACAGGAACAGTGGAAGGAACTCACCAAGTCTTCACTACCTGCACTATCAAGTTGAGTCTGTCTCCAAGCAGATAGTGCCAAGTTCCCAAACACAACAAATTCACAGAGGGCAACCCCTCTGTCAGCCACTGTCATGGTTTAAGAATGGAACTCTCCAATTTAGTGCTCTCACTGAGACTCTCCAAACCACCTCTTGCTTGTTCAGGGCATGACATGGATGGTATAGACTAAGGGGTGGATAATGTCCAGGCAGCTGGAGAACACAAAGCTGTACATATGGCACCACTGCAGCCAGACATGGACATACTATACAGCCTCCACCCACTACCTCTATGCTGTCCCCAATCAGCTGGAACCAGAAGCAGCTGAAACCATCCTCCTCTGAAACCACCAAGGTTAATTCTACTACAGTGAGTAATGGGTAAACTTTGTTGGCATTTGATGTTGTTGAAAACAGCAATGCAGCATGGCCTGCCTCAGCACTGCTCTTTTTCAGGGATTGCTCCAAAAAAAGCAAGAATTGCTGCTTTTTATGTCCTATTGATTTTAAAGCTCCTAATTTCTCAGTGCCATTTGAGTACTGTATAAATTGAAGAATCTCCTTACACAGAATCCCTGCTCTCAGGGCTCATAATTTTAATATATGACTGAGATGAACAACCCTTCTTCTAATGAGCACTGATAAATAATCCCAATTAGATACCTAATATGAGAGTATTTGCCCTTCACCTCTAATTGCCCTTTTCCACCCATAAAGGGAGAGGTTTTCGTCTCACCTATATATTTACTAATTTTCCCTCCCATGTTAACATTTCCAGTGCTATTTGACATTTCATTCTCAGGATTTTCTCTTCCAATTATTTTTTATTTGCTGTGATTTTGTGTCTTTTATTAGAGGTGCAGAGGGCCATCTGCCAGAAACTCAACCACTGCTGCAGGGTTGACTCAATGGTGTGTCTATATTTCTGTCTAGAAAACAGGCTTGTAATTAAATAATAAAATAAAATTTATAACCCATCAAAAATCTGACCTGTTTTTCTCCCCCTCTGCCCTGCTTTTCTGCCTGGAAATGAGGTTCCTCTTGTTAAAAAAAAACCCCTTGTTGCCACAGAAGCGTGATACCGCCAAATACTACTCAAATGCAGATATGCAGGAATACATCCATCAAGTTTAGGTTTATTTTCATTGTCTCTTTTTTATAAGAAAATCCTGCCTTCAATTTTAATTAACACAGAGATTAAAATTGTAGAATATTTTTCAAGTACTTGCTAATCCATTTATTTAGTGAACAAATATTCCCAAGGAGACTTAGCAGAAATATTTTTTTTACCGCTTTTCCTTTTTTTGTTCCCAGCAGCACAACTGCAGCAGAATTGTCTTCCTTTGTCACTGCTGCCTTAAAAAGCAGCTATTTTTCTGCTTGTTTCTTTCAGGATCATTTCCATGAGTGACAGCAGAGCTGCTGCACTCTGCCAGAGCGGAGCACCAGCTGCAGGCTCCGATCCAGCTGCTGCCGAGCAATGGCCCAGGGAAGACCTGACCCAGCTGCTGAGGACACTTTGCCCCACAAGCATGGGGTTGGTTATGGTCATTATTTTTATTCAAATTGAGAATCACCAGAATTTCCTCTTCATTTGCTCTCAAATATCCTTTTTCTATTCCTACATTTTGCTCAGTTGCTCACAGTCCTCTGACTTGCAGTGTTAATGGTTATACAGTTGTTTCCTCTAATTGAGCAGTGACCTCTTGGCTTCCCAGACTATTTTTATTCTTCACAAATTCAGGTTAATTTGCAGTCCCTTTTGCAGCCAGTTGTCAGTGTAGAGTCGTGACGGCCGATAAAGATACAAGGAATCAGTTATGTGCAGAAAAGATGTCCGAATTCTCTTTATTTTCTCACCTGCTTTTTTATACCCCTTGCTAGCAGCAAGCAGTATCCTTATTTTAGGTAAGCAAGCAACAGCATTTTCATTGGTTAGGAGCTATGGGCGATACATTTGGCAAAGCTCAAGGCCTTATTGCAGTTCCCACATCCCAGGCCTACCAACTTTACAGTCTGCCTTTGTTTTCTCCATTAGGGCTGGTACTGACTTCCTTATCATCAAGGATACACCCAAAAGTTTGCCCAGTGGATATTTTCATCCTGGGAGCTCATAGACCCGCTATCAACCCCTTCAGCCAGTGAAGCTGCACTGGTTGTATTATGCAGAGCAGTAGGCTCTTTTTCTCCTGAGACTGCATACCAGCTCCTTTTTCTCCATTACTCCATTCCTTCTCCCTTTCTAGCACTCTCTCTTTGGTATTACCAGGGTGTTAAATCTTAGTTCTTTCACCATTCAGATGACTGCAACCAGGCGTTGTCATTTCCCTACTTGGTAAATGCTTATTGTTCTTCAAAATTAACATCTTGCTACTCAGTTGCAGCTTCTGTTTTCACCTCACCATCTACTTCTTTCATCTTGACAGCTCTTGATGTAAAAAGTTTTTTTCTTAGTTTCTTTTCCATAGTAATTTGTGTTGAAAACAGTCTCTGCAAAAAGATATTTCCAAAATTTCTTGTTGAAGCAGCTCTTCAATATACTACTCTGTATAGTCTGAATTTTCTGAAGTCACCCTTTCTATCAGGAACTTTGGGGTTAGTTTGGGCAGGATTACTGTGGGTGTATAACATTACAGTCACTAGAAGCTAAAAAGGAAAGGGACAAGCTGTTTTGGTCCTTCTCTTGTGATGACTGTTCCTAAATAATTTGCACTATGATTTCCTGCTCTTGGCAGCCTGGGCAGGTCCTGAGCACAAGATTTTGTTACCATACAGGGCTTCAGACCAACAGCAACAAAGCCCAGACCCTCCACTAGCAAACTGCTAATGCCTAGAATTTTTTTCCCCCTTTTTGTTCCCAGCCCTAACGCAGTCACCACCCTGGCTTCTTGAGGCTCCTCAAACAACAGGTGCTTTTGGTTTCCCATTGCCTCTACAAAATGGGCAGGCAGAGAGATTGGCTTCTGTAGACCTTGTAATTGCCTTACACTACCCTGTGCCAACTTGCAACCAGTCATTACTGGAGAAGAAGAAAAGACTTGGGTTATCTGCAGGGCTCCCACAACCCTGAAACAGAACCGTACAGGAGAAAAGAGGGAGTTCCACCCAGCTGCAATTTCCAGGCCAGAGCTTTGTGTTTCAAAGAGCAATTGGAGACTTGGCTTCACTCTGATTTGGAGCAAAAACTATGTATTTCCTAGTTCCCTCACAGAGGAAATCACCACGTGAGCAGCTTGCACCAGAGCGAGAAACCCCAGGAGTCGGAGCTGCAGTTCAGCACAAGCCACTAATATAGGAATGTGGAACATCTGGGGACACGATCCAGATGCCCAAGGTGCAGATGAGCCTGTGGGAAACCCAATTCCTCCAGCAGCACAGCCAGCTCCTGGCAGAACAGCAGCACACTAAGCGTCTCATTTTCCACCAGCGTGCCCGTTTTCCAGCAGCATTCACTGCCTTTCCTCTCTATCTGGAAAGATAGTTCAAGAGCAGGAGAGATTTATTCCTCACAAATGTGTCTCTAGCTCCTGACATTTTCATTGTATTATTGCTAAGCCCAAATCTCGCTTTGTTACTCAGTTCTTATCTAATTCTACCCTTAAATATATTGCAATCTTTCCCAGTCATGTTCTGGCAGACTATCTTCCTAAATTAACATGTCATATATACAATTTTCAAATTGGTGTAATTTAGCATATCTTGATTCCATTCACATTATTCTTCAGGAATTTTCTGTGACAGCAGTATCTGAGCTGTTCTTTAAAAGCAGTCTAATGCTTTAGAGAAAGATCAGTTCCTCTTAGGTTCCTATGCAGCACCGCTACACGATTTGATCAATTGCATTAAAAAAAGAGCTGGAATTATTTTTCATAATTTTGTACTAAGCAAGTGTGAATGGCCTCCAGGAAACATCAAACATAATGGCTATCTTTTTTAAGTTTTCAAAAGTTTTAAGCGTTAGTAATGGTACGCCTTGATAAAAAGGAGATGAATGTCACATTCTTACAAATAAAAATTAACAAGCCACTATTAAAACCACCTTTGAGTCTAGTGACAAAAACCTGGCACTATAAACAAAAGAGTAAGTGGGAATTACACTGTGATTCAGCAGTGCACACAGGTCATCCATTCTGCAAACAGGGATCTTCACAAGACCACTTTGCTATGGTTGAAATGAATTATAAACCCACATACTGCTGATTAAGGTTGTACACTCATCCGTCTCACCACATCTATTGCTTTGTGTCTCTCTAAAGAGATGCAGTGGTTGTCTACATGGATTGCAAAAACTTCTGAAAATTGGTAGCCAACCATGGTGATAAATATTCCATTTTGTTCAGTCGTTCACTGATGATTACAGGCTGCTGTTCTTGATATCATACACTTGCTTTGGTCAGGAATCTTAGTTGCCTTTTGCAACCAGATATGTCTATCTCATATTGGCCTTTTTAGCTTGTAACAAATGTGGGTAGAGCCTTCCCCAAATCTTACTTCGTGAAGCCTAGCCATGATAACACTTGCTTTGGTATTAAGTTATATTACAGAGTTATATTATGTTTTTCCAGTGTTGAGATTTGTTTATAATGTTTCCTCATTCCTCTAGTGAACATAAACCATCTAGTAGTCACTTTAACATTGATTTTTAATTTCCTCTTTATCTACTATTTTATCAATCTTTATTATTTCATCCTACTATTTTATTAATCTTTATTATTTCATCTCTCTACTTCATTAAAATTCAAAAATTATCCTTTTATTTACACCTTTTACAAGGCATTTTTCCCTTAAGTGATGCTTGACATCATACCATCCCTGAAAGTTTAAGGATTCGTGTTTAGAAGGCATTTAATCCTTTTTGGTTTGGTTTTTTTTTTTTAATTTTAATGCAGAATTATTAGTTTTTCAAGTAATTTTAAGCCAAATTATCTCAAATTTTTATTCTTCTGAATACAGTAGAAAGGTTTTCCCATTTTCTTCCACTCTTATTTGCACTCTGAACCATTCACTGAAAAGTGCTGCTAAGTTTGAAGGGTTTTCTTCTCCCTGAATCCCCCCCTTTCAATATAATGGGGAAAAGTTTTTTACAGCAAGGGTTATCTTAGAGGTCTTTTCCAATCTTAATGGTTCGGTGATTCTAAGATTAGGGCAGATATAGGATGATATTTAATGCTTGTTATAAACTCCCAGTTTCAGCATGGGAAGCTCTTATTTTAATCCCTAGAAAAAGCTTTGAGTACATACACACGATTAACGTGCAGTTAATTAGCATCATTATTATGTTTGTATTCACTTACCACTGAGGGATCTCATTACGGGTCTCATTGTGATGGCCTCCTGCAAAAACTGAGCAAACAGGAAATCTTCTTCCCCAAAAGCTCACAAGCAAAAAGCAGCTCAAAGCAAGCAAAGGAAGGTGGGAGATAATGGGCCAGTCTTGGTCAGAATTCTGTCAAGTCCTCCATGGGCAAGTCAGAACTCAAGAGACTACGGAGTTCTTCCCTAAAGAAAATTAGGTGGCTTTTACTCATAATGGCGAAGGTGCATATTTGGCTACAAAATTCCTGGCAAAATAAAACATGGGAGAACGAAGTTTCCATGGAGGAGATTTCCACCTAGGCTATGCTGGGATGTAAGTATATGCCACAGCACACAAGCACTGAGTGCTGGGTCACTGGTGTGGTGAGCTGAAATCCCCGACAGCATGGGAGCCTACAAGGAGAAAGGGCTCTCGACAGGAAGAACACGCACACATCATACCATGAACCAGACTACACTGAACCTTCAGCCAAAGTTTGGTGTGATCAGACTGATGTCACCGTAGATATTTGGCAGTATCTAGTGACCTCCTTCCTGCCAGGCGCTTCAGTAGATTCTGAATTTATTTTCAGACTACCCGGTATGATAGGCAGCAGCATTAGCAGTACTAAATTTTTGTTCCAGTTTTCCCATTGCTCTCTCTTTCCAGCTGAATTAACTGTAGTTTAAGCTGACACCTTCCTCCTAGAGGAGGTTTTTAGACTTTCAAAATTGTATAAAATCAGTGAAAGCAGGAGGTTGCAGTGGCACAGGTTACAGATCTCTGGAGAGCTCTGGAGCAGATAAAAGACGTGAATACTGGTTATAGATTTGGCAAAGTAAATACCTTGAAGCTGTATCGAGGTAATGTCAAATAAAAAAAGTCATTCAAAAGAATCTTTTCTACCACCTTAACTGCTGTAGTGAAAATTAAAATAATAAATCATTCTTTGACAGGAAGCAATTTTAAAAACCAGTTTTAGATTTGGATTCCGACGACCATTATGCACTTTTTGCACACCTTTCACAACACAATTCAGTAGAGTGACAGTTTATATAAAGAACAGGAACATTAAGGAGTTTCATGTGTGCTGGTTTCAATCCAGAGGAAGAGATCGGTGTGGTTGCTAAGATTTGAAAATAGATGAATTCATCTATTTCAGATGAATTAACTACAAAATCAGAAGCGCTTTTCATCATAACATATCTCAGTGCACTAGCTGTAAAATGAAACTATGGATAGTTTGAAACATACCCAATTAAATACACATAGCCTGATTAGTAACTGGGAAACAAAGCACTACCCAATTTGCAGCTATTATAACTGAGGGTCTTGTTTACATATCAGTTCATTACTAATAAACTTGGCTTGCAGATTCCATACTGCATTATGGGACCCTGAACAAAACCTTGGCATGGCCATATGTCTCCTGGCCAACAACTCGTAGCTGGAGTTTTTTCCTAACCTGTTTCCAGACAGCTCACCAAGTTATGAAAGAATTCAGGAAGCAGCATCTATAAGCAGAGGTAAGTTGCTACAGCTCATCTTATCAGTGCTACATTAATGGTGCAGCTGACCAACCTTCCTGATACTGTGATATGAAAGAAAACACTTTGAGAATCCAACATCCCAAACCAGCTGAAGTTGTGAGCCATTCTGGGCAAGAGCGTGAATAGTCTCATCCAGGAGACAACAATATTTATGTCCAATTAGGTAAGCTGGATGTTGGCTTCATCTAAAGTTTTGACATATACATTAAAAGCAAACTTAAAGTCCATTGCCGAGTCCAGAGCCTGCAGCCAGTAAAGGGGGAACAGAGACCTTTAAATGTCACTGAAGCAGAAAATTGTTTTTCAACCAGTCCTGCTGCAGCAAAGATGTGTTTAAATCTATATGGAGGGGAAATGGCTTCTACTCTGATAAGATGCAGGCCTTCTCTACTTAAAGGCATGGAGGTAAGAGATTAAACCTGTCAAGATCCCTGAAGACTCAAAAATTTGAGACTAGTTAGGAAGTGGAGATATTCCACCAAGAGGAAAAGAGGTAATCATATAGGCCAATGCCTTTTATAGCCTGTGTCCAGGGAATAACACTGAGCTGAATTGGGAGATGCAAAGTGTCTCCTCTGACACAGCTTATCAATAGGAAAAGCAAATATGTTTAGGGGTTTTTTTAGTCTCTTTACTTTCTAGGTGTTATTTTGAAGTGCCTGTATTTTCAGGCTGTAAGATTGGGGTACTGCTTGGGCAGGATCAACATCTCAAGCCAACTGAAAAGAGCTCTGAGAGCAGGGAGGAAGGTGCCTTTTTAATTAAATGACCTTTTTTTTGCACAAAAATTCATAGCAAGGATGGAGAGAAATTATAAGGAGGAGCATGGAGCCAAGTGAGGGAGGATTGTGTGGCTTCAGGAAGAAAAGCTGGCCAGGTAGATGAATGGACTGTGATCCTAAAAGCTGCCAAGGTGACTGGACCCACATCTGGAAGCAGTGATTGACCTGCAAGGACACCATGGATTTGGGGAGAGTTGGCTATTAAACCTTCATTTTATTCTGTCTTATTTTATCTTGGGTTTAAAAAACCTAGTTATACTAACGAATAATCTAACAAAACATGGCTTTTGAATTAAAGAGCCTTTTAACTCTTCTCAGAGTGGCTAGGAGTAACGTATAGGTACATCTGCCTCAAAGGTTTGGCCAAAAACACAACAAATTATTCATTGGGCACCCATGATCTTACATTCCTTGTCCTCAGCTACAAGAGTTTCAGGACATTTCACTTAATAAGCAGACTTACTATGGTCCACTTAAACTCTCTAAGTCATTGGTTTTATTCTGCCACGAGTATGGAAACATTTACATAAACATTAAAAACCTGCCAGCAACATCAGCTCTTCTTTTACCTCAAACATTTAAAAAGTTTATGGGTTGTAGTTTTCTGCATATTAGAATGAAGATTTACTGCTAATATAGACTGTGATATTGCTAATAGTCCTTAACCAGTTTGATACACTACTATCCATAAAGTTTGAGTTACATTACAGGAAAAAAACTGCACTCCACACAGGGAGAGTCACAATTTTGAAAATAATACAAAAGTGAATATAGAGGAAGTAGGAGAGAAAACCTGCAAGTCAGCTTGTTGTGAATAACAGGGGCAAAAGGAGTAATGAGATTACCTCACACACTCTTTGCACACAGCACCTTAGAGCACTGCCAGAAAAGAACTGCATTTTTTCAGAGTTTTAAAAATCAGCTTCAGTTGCTTTAGTAACACTGGGAAATAACCTAAAGTAGAAAACCTGCACAAAATAGGCACTCTGAGACAAACACTGAACCATGCATTCAGCACGGGCTGTCACAGACTTATCCATCCATCCAGGTGTGCAACCATATCCATGAAGATTTGCAGCCTTGGATACATGTGAATTGAGCAAAAGATTTGGAGAATACTATTGTTCCTTCCTTTATTATTATTATTATCATTCCCTTCATCTTTTGATGTATACAGGCCACATTCACGCCTAAGTTCTGGTGGCTTTGCTTCTCTCTGGTGACACAAAGCAATTGTAAACCTTGCTCAGCTGTGCAGCCAAATTAGATTTACTGCACTTCTGAATCTCCAGAGCTTGGGAAAGCATCTGGAGCCTACCAGTGAGCACAGCCTTGTGCTTCCCATAAAAGCAGTATGAACACCAGATATGATCTGCTTGCAGTGTGTGCTGCATTCCTGCCATCACTCTTCTCTCTCAGGCTGCCTTCATTAAAATGCCCTGACATTCTCTGAACGATATTTTACTCATCATACAAGTGAAATCCATTGTCTCGTTTTTTGCTTCATCTAGAAATCTTTTGGTTTATGGCAAATAATATTTCTGAACTGTTAAACAAATCCTAAAAAAAACAGCTGGCAGCTCTCCAAATTATTACAATTCTATTATGACTCTGAGTGGAGTTACCTTAGGGGAACTTGCTTCTTCAGTAGGAATCAAACAGCAACTGCTAAAGCTGGGTTGTACTTGTGAACTTCAGTTAATATATTTTACTTGAATTTCGCTGTTCGTGATATTTTAGTCCAGCTGAAACAAAAAGCTTCAGTATTTAGGACGGGGGTATCCCAATACCCCATGCCATTTTCCCTTCTATTCTACAAGCCGCTTCCTTGTGCGTGTGCCCTGAAAGTGTCACACAACTACAGCAGTGGAGCAGCGTGTCCAGATCCTGGAGTGTCAGCACAGAGGCACAGGGCAAGAGAGCCACCAGTATGATAACTTCCTTTATGGCCCTGGAGTCCACAGTGATTTGGAAGCTGACAAGGCTGAAGCATGGACCAGGATGAGATGATTGATTTTGGAGCACGCCCCACCAGTGATCAAAATGTTTGTGCAACAGCATGAATACATTTTGCTGCCATATTATTTCAAATCCTTTTTTGATAGATTTTTCTCCTGAGGGCCTTTTAATAGATAGGTTTATTGAATGAAAACTTTCTCCTACTCCCTGTGAGGATTGACTATGTTCAGTGAGAGCACTGTATAACATAAAACATGCCAGGAAGAGAGAGTAGCTGAAGCTTTGAATGAGGGCTGCCACATCCTATCAGTCTTCTCTAGACACTAGCATTTCATGTTAAAGGTGAGAAGGATTTTCAGTAACATCACTTCAATGCTTTTTTTGCAGAATTAATCTACTATTCATTTCAGTACTGAGCGGTAGCTGCCCAGCCCTGTTCAGTATTTAGCTCCTATAAAATTTTTACATGATCAGGAGTCCCCCCACTACAAATTACAACACTTAAAATGTCATCAGTCTCTACTGCTTTACACTCACCACTAAAAATGAAGGTAAGAATTGGCACTGAGATATGTTTATCCACAGCAGCTTCCAGGTGATGATTGGAACAACAGCTCAGGAAAGAACAAGTCTTTATACTTTAACCAGGAGCTTCACGGTCAGAAGAGAAGAGAATGTTCAGTGGCAGCGTCAACAACCCATTTGGCTGAAGAAATACAAAGGCAGCTGTGGAAAAGAACAAAGTGAGCTGAATGGCAGTGATCTCCAAACCCAAAGCAAAGGTCCTTGAAAAGGCCCAGTTCTGAGGGCTTAAATAGCAAAGTACTAGAATCATTGTTATCTTTTCTTTGCAAGTCATTCACACATTTTCAAGCAGAGTGCACGGTATGAGAAGAAGGGTGTCAAGACTTAAGAGAATAATAGAGACCAGGCCTACAGACAAATGGAGAATACTTGGAAAAATCTTGATTTGCATTAAAAGTCCTTACAGAAATTTTTGGGGATATTACATCCTGCCCTCAAGGCAATCAGACACCAGGTGCCTGGGAATGATAACCCAAGGAGTCACTTTCAATGTAAAGAAATGAGCTGTGCATGCAGCCTTGCAATGATAAACTCCCCTCCAAGGAGGTTTAGATTGGATATTAGGAAAACTTTCTTCATAGAAAGCGTTGTAAAGCACTAGAATAGGCTACCCAGGGCAGTGGGGAGCTTCCATCCCTGGAAATGTTCAAAAACCATGTGGATGTGGCACTTAGGGACATGTTTTAGTGGTGAACACAGTGGTGCTGGGTTAACAGTAGGACTCAATGACCTTAAAGGTGTTCTCCAACCTTATTGATTTCATAATTCTATGTTATATTCCATATGTATAAATTGATATTGCCACTATGACTAAGAATGCTCCTGTCAGGTAAGAGGCTCTCTGTTTCTCTGCCCATCTCCTCCTCATCTAGAGAAGCAGATTACTATTAATACTGAAGAATCATTCAAATAATTTTGTTTATAACTCCATTGTGCATTGTTTTAGCAGAGTGGCAATACACAGTATTTCCTTTAATACTCTTACACCTTGAGCGTTTGCATTGACTTTTAATCATCTGATATTCTGTGCCTCATAATATCTGTTGTTTTCATTTAGCATCTTTCCCTTTCTAGCCACCAAAAACCTCTGAATAGATCATCTTAACAGCTCTACTGGCCCTGTGAGCAGATCCCTCCAAATCAGCACTCTGAAATAATGAGCTCTCAATTAAAAAGGTACCTTGGAGTGATGAATAGATGGTATAGCAGAAGTCAGCACCTGTACAGAAGAAAACAGAGATTTGCTGCAATGACAACCATTACTTTTTTTTACGTTAGAAAAATTAAAACCAGTAAAGGTGAAGTAGAAAGAAGAGAGTCATGACTTTTCTAGATTTGTTTCAAATGTGTGAGAATATAACAACATATCACATTTGGTTCAAGCTTGCCCTGCATCATTTATGGAGCATCCTCAGTAACTCCCATTCCAGGCAGAATAAATGTACACTGGCACATACAGCTTATAGATATATATCAGCCATAATATTAACTTTAGAGCAAATTTCTATTACTTTGTGGATCAAAATACAGTATTTTCTGAAGGAAATAAAAGGCTTTGTCTTTGCTTTGGCCCTCTGCAGTTGCATTCAGCAGAACATGATAATTGACAGAGAATGCATTTAAATACCAGGGACAAGCATTATTTTTGGAGACATCAAGTAGATGGATTCATTGCAGATCATGCTGAGCACAGAGCATAAGACTAGACTCTCATCTATCCTCAACAGATTGAGAAATATCTTCAGGAATATAAAGGACTTGTAATAGCATTCAGGCAGAAGGGATGTGTTTGGAATTAAATGCTATCATACACCTCTGTAATGGGCTTTGTACCCTCCTATTATCACATACACTGAAGCATAAAGCGATCAAGCTAATTATTTTTCTTGCTTTACATCATCCTATACGTTATACTGCTTTTTACAAGAATTACTCTGAGATTATAATTACTACTCTGTGTACAATCACACCTTTTGAAATGTTCCTGCAGTCTGTTCAGTCATCCAAAGCTTTACTCCTGTTCTGCCCGACAGCCTCGACCAGACGATCAGCGCTGATTTCCCAACATTCTTGATGCAGTTCAAACATATTGATCCCATCACCTTGAAGCCTTTTCTCAGAGATAAATAACTCCAGTGTCTTAAATGTTACATTAAGATCTATGCAGTTTCATACCATATGCCGAATAAGCTTCCCTAAGCCAGCAAGCAATGTATTGGATTTATTATCAAAATGTAAAAATTCAAGTCAACATTTTGAGAAACTTTCTTCCTGTAAGTTCGGGGTACATTGGAGGTACACTGCTCCAATTACAGTTCCAATTCAAACCTGTGGATCACCCTTTAGTCTATTCCCTGTATCTGATTATACACTTAAAATCCACAGGTCATACTTCCAAAAGTGTCAGGATATCCATAAAGAATTTAGCTCAAACTCTCCCCTTTCTATTAATATCATAATAACAACCTAACATCTGTTCTTTTTATCATCACGAATCTTACAAACATGGATTTTAACAAACATAAACCTTCAGAGATGCAAATTCTCACACAAGATAATATAATCTTGAAATGCATACAAAATACCAGTAATTTGGAAACCTCATCATATACAGTAAGTCTCAATAAGATATTGTGGGTAGGATATCACACCCTGTTGGTACCACGACATACTTTTACATCACTATTTAAATACAAGCGTTGCTGTATGGCAAATATATGGGTGCTGAAAAGAAATGGAGCTGCACACCACAGAGTTTGACTTCAGGATTTGTCCACCAATCTTTTTGGTGTTCTGCTTTCATTAGGTTTCCTTCGTAAACACCACCCAGTTGTTGTCTTTTAGTTAACCAAGATTCCCGGGATCATCCTAAACCAGTGCTTTGATCCCACACATTCATGTCCCATCATGTGGTGGCTGGAAAGAAAAGCATGCAGACCATTAAGTGGTGTTTGCTTTGAGAACACAGCACTGTCTTTACCAAAAACACCAGTCAGGGCAAAACACTCCTTTTTGATCCTAATTAACTGAACGCGGGTGCTGATGGCTTAACTTTTTCCCACATCTTCCCCTTTTTTGTTTTAACACGAAAGGTTCACTGCGAACAGGGCCAGGACCCGGGCTTCTTTTCTTTGGGTTTGTCCGATATGCTTCCAGAGGACTTGAAATACCAAAAATAGACAAATTACTAAAAAATCCGCGATTGATGCCGACATATTACACAATATACTGGCCACTGTATGCATGGCCTGCACTGAATGGGCCAGTGCAGCAGTAGCCATGGCTGCAGTAGCTGCTGTGATTGCTGCAGAGATGATAAAAGCAATTAGCCATCCAACGGTGATTTCTTGATTGCGTTAACAGTTTCATTAATTTACTGTATCCTGCATCATCCTCCCAGCTTCTGGTTAGGTTCACTGGGAGCCACAGTTCGGTTCTTCTGTGTGTGGGAATTACTAAAGATAGATTGAGAGTGGATACATTTTGATTCGTAATATGACTAAAATAACAAGGATTACTTACAGGGATGTTAAAGGTATTGTCAGTCACACGAATGACAACGTCAGGTGTGGCCAAGAAGGCATCTGAGTGACAGGGACACACCGTGGCTGAGTCATTAAGCCAGTTAGTAAGAGGTAAAAGGCACAATGAATTTTCCCTACAATATTTTCTTCCATGTGACATCCCGGCAGGCCTTGCACTGCTCAGCATTCACTGGTCTCCTTCTGGGATTCTTGAGGGACAGCCTCTGCATCTGCAGAATCGGATTGCGTCTCAGGTCTGTCCCAGTCATGATAAGGTTTCATCAAATGTGCTGGAAGTCAGCAGGGTCCTGTGGGAGAAAAACACAAGCATACCCCTTCCCCATGCCAGCAACTCAACAGGACCTTGCTATAGGGCATTTTCATGCGGGTTTTTGTAAAATACTTATTGATCCAATTTTTAAAAAATTAAGGGTAAATACAGCTTTGTCTACTTAGGGTGTCATATTCACCCTTTATTGTTTTGAAAGTATGGTTTTCATTACAGAGTACATATTTCTTGCACACTACACAGAGTTGGATTTCAGGATTTGTCCACCAGTCTTCTTGGTATTCCCCTTCTATTAGGGTTTGCTTTGAGAACACAGCACTGCCTTTATCAAAACGACCAGTCAAGGCCAAAACACTCCTTTTTGATCCTAATTAACTGAATGCAGGTACTGCTGGCTTAACTTTTTCCTACATTGCTGTATTTCCACAGGCAGTTGGAATTTAGACTAGTGCCTCAATTAAAATACAAGGTGTTTCACTTAAAAGATTTAGTAGAATTTGTTTCCTCCAGATCACAGCAGTGAGTACTGTCATTCATTCTCCTGTCAGAGTTCTGCAATATTTGGTGTGAACCCAAATAATTGCCAATTCGTTATCTTACAAGTGGATAAAGTTTATCAATCCAATATTGCAAAACACTCTATACAGGACAAATGATGACACTAATTGGGATATCTGATCCTGAAACAACACAGGGATTTGGAGGGAGAAATTTGACAGGAAATTCTCAAAGAAGAAAAGCAAGTGTTTTGCAAGTCTGAGATTAAAATTCAGAAAATTGCAGAGATTAAAATTCAGAAATTTTACTCAAAATCCAGTACTCTGTTCCTAATAACCTGTTTGTATTTTCATACTGTGAGGGCATGAAGAGTTCAAAACTCCATGGAGGATCAGCCAAAGTTCCTGCAGGCTCCCACTGAAGTTGGGCAAGTCTGTGTTTGGTCTCTGGCCAGACCTGAGGGCACGTGAGCAGTTGCTCTTGGACTTCACAGCCACTGGCCACTGGAGCCTTTCCTCTCCAATCTACACACGATCCTTTTTTCTGCAGAACCAGTCTGAATTATGTGCTGCTCGAAACCTGTCATCAAAGGGCTGTTGAGACAGAAAATATTCTACAATCAGGTTGCTCATTCCTCACCTCGAAGGTTCCAAATTCAGGCAACAGCATTGCTCTTTGCCTGAATATCAAAAATAAGAGCGTTCCAAAACAAATCCTCCTTGCTGACCTCAAACTGACATTGAAACCCTGCCCAGTGAGTTTCTGCATGCATTAGGAAATTGCTTCCCACAATAAGCATCACAAGTTTTAGCAGATGGCCATCTCTGACACTTGATTTGCTCAGTTCTTTTTGTTTTCTATGACAAAAGGAAGAGATTTTTTTAAATTCTCCTTTCATTCAAGCAGATCCCCTGTAGTCACCAAGGTGCTTCTCACACTGTGATATGTCACAGTTAAAGAATTGTGTTATGTATCTTTGGAAAAAAATGAAAAGTGGTAGGAAATTTGAGAATTGAACAGAAACACGGATATATATGTTTTTAGCAGCCAAATGAAGGGACATGCAAAAAGCAGAAGAGTTATAGTCCATCTAATACAGTATGGCAACTTCTTCACAGTGATTTTGTAACATTTTGAGTTCAGCCAAAAAGCTGAATATTTGTTTTCGTTATATATTTTAGCTGATGATGGTTTCCTTACTGAAATGGAGCACATACTCCTTTATATATCTCTAAATCCTTTCTTAACACTTGCCATTTCCACAACCCGCATACAATCATTTTTTTGGACAAGTCATTAGCCCTGCTGATCTCTATCAGCAGCTCCAGCTTCCTTTCACCCCAGCCTGTGGAGAAGCTTGAGCAATTTCCAACATTGCTCTGCTCGTGCCATAAACAACAACATCTTACCAAACCCATCAAGACATTTTGAACCTTGCACTATCCAACCAGTGGTGTTCAAACCCCATCCCAGGAATATGGTGGGCTCCAGGAGATGGCACACAAGGCTCCCATGACAGCTAACACATGCAATTGGATAGTGATATTTGCATAAGGAGGTAAATTCATCTTCATTATACTCATCTGACTGTTCTGAAAGGTTCAGTGGTGATAAAGATAAAAAACTTGTAAGCTCCTAGAGTAAGAATAACTTATATTCTCCCCTTTTAACCTCACTGCTGCATGAGCAGAAACTTAGGAACCCAGATTTAGCTACAGCTTTAAAAAAAATAAATTACAGGTTCACAAGAGTCTTGTGAAAACTAACATGCATTTTACGTTTTCGAAACAACAAACAAACAGAATTAGAGGACCCCATCTCATGCTGTGTTGGAAGCCTGTTTCAGACAATTCATTTTGGTCATTTAGATGTCATCCACAACCATTGCAGACTTTTGCATGCAAGAGGCCTTTCCAAAATTCTGCACTAGCCAGGCTGGTCAGTGAAATCTGAGGCAAATGTTTTGATTCCCAGACAGGTACACATATAAAAAAAATAAAACCCCACAGGGTGAACTTGTACAATCTCTGCCAAAGCGAACTGAGAAGATTCATGCCAGATGTCATAGCAGATAACCAAAATAAGGGTAAATTAATTTTCCTCCAAGTTTTGCAGTCATATGGCCCAGGCCATCCCTCCCAGGAGCTTCACTGCTTACAGCCTTCATAATCTGTATTTGTGTGTTCACAGGAAAGTAATTAGTTAGGAAAGAAATGCTTTATAGGCAATTAGAACACCATGTCCATCCAAATGTAACAATGAAAAAAAATCAGTTAAAAAAAATCCCTGTATCACAATGGGGAAAAACCACTCAAGAAGATAACTTCAATTGGTAATGTCTACAACAAATACTTTTGCTTTCATTAAATGAACAGGAAATGTCACTAATTTCGGTGACGAAGCATCTAATGCCCTTCCCATTTCTTCATTACTGAAAGGTCATATAAGCTTTGTGTTAGTATAAATTTCCTGCTTTACCTCAAACCTAAACCCCAGATCTTGACAAACAGAAACGCCTCTTTTTCGTTATTTTAACTTCCATTTCATCTTCATATACAGAAGGTGACTTAGAGTTGCAAATCATTGTAGTTTCCTCTCCACTGTTACATTTTTCAGCTCCTTCAAAGCTGATTTCAGCATTTTTTGATGGCCCAGGGTATAACGTCTTATTGACCAACAAAGAAACATCCTGAAATACATTTCCATCTCCCTTCTATTGATTTAAGTCAAACCTGGCAATCATTTCAAATCAGACATTTTACAGGCTGCCAGAACAACCTGGAACACACAACAACAACTAGAAAATTCTTTGTACCCAACTGGATGCACAAAGGTCTCAAAAAACTCCAAAACAACATACAGGGCCCTTTATTCCAAAGTCAATAAACAAGGTCTCATCTCCAAAGCAGCAGTTCTCCACAACCTCTCAAGGCACACATACAAGGTAAAAGACTGCAAAAAATACCTTAGAAGATTTGAGAAGGTCGATCCATTTGGATTATCAAATGAAAGGTTAAATGGTGGCTTTGTCACAGCCTCTTGCCATCTACAAAAAAATGGGCAATCCTTTAATTCAGCGTTCCAAGCAGACCAGATTGAGGGCAGCCCAACCAGATGCAGAAATACAGGACAGTTTTTAAACAGTGAGGCAATTACCAACCGGTCATGGGCTGATGTGGATTCTCTGCAACTGGGATGGCATGGTCTGAAAAAAAAGAAGTGCTCTTTGTGAGTGGCTTTCAAACATTTTTTTGTGGAGTCTTGAAAAATTTCAGAAGATGCAAACCTCCAGAAATCTCCCTATAGATAGATACTTCAAGGTTGCTGACAAATGAGAGTGCAAATGTTCTTTTTTATGTTACCTTTCTTTGGTAAGTAGATGTAATATTAGGAGCTAAAAAGAATGCACAGACTAGTGGTCTTATTCACTGTCACTTAGCTCAGAGAAGTTTAGGTTACAAAAGAGCCCCCATTTATCAGACCACAAGTGATCTCTTACCATCTTCCAGTTCCGCATCAATGGGACCTGCTAGAACAGCAAGAGGACACAGAACCATGCCTCCAGAGATAATAAACACCTCAAAGGTGCTCTGGAAAAACCAGTAGATGGAAAGGTACAAAGCAGATGGTGCAGCAGAAGAAACCAGCAGAGAATAATGACTCTCAATGGAAGGGCCCCAAATTTGCCAAGTGACAGTAACACCCACCAAGATGAGGCGCTTGCGTATTTTCTCACTTATGTAAATGCTTTTCCCTGCTTGATTTAAACCTAGTACAATCTACCTTTTCCACTCCTGCTTTTACTGAATGGTAAAAATACACTAGGGGAAGATCATACATTGATATTTCTGTCATTCTTGTAAGTGAAGCCACAAAGAAAAATGTCTGGCATGCTAATCATTTCAGAAGCCTCATAATTGTTTTCCAATGGAAGCTGATGATGGTGTGATGGCTCTCTGAAGACATATATTCAGCAAAATTGCTTTCCCATTGTTTCACACATAAACTGTAAGCCTGATGAACAGCCCCATAGTCCAGGAAGTATTTTCCACACTACAAGTGAAAGTTTGTAATGTACAAAAAGTGAAGTTTGTACCACAGGAAGCTCTAAGAATCATGTAAGCACAGACAAAGCTACATGCTAAAGGGCAAAGCATCCTGCCTCCTTCAGCACCTCCTGCTCAAAACTGTTCGGTTCATACTAATGGGACAGGACTTGGGTCAACTCCACATGCTGCAAAGATCTGGTATAAAGATCATGACTACATGAAGATATTAATTATTTATATGAAAACTTTTTACTGGAACAATTGTGCTCATGTAGAAAACATTTCTACCCTTAAGAACTAAATCAAAACTCTGTTAATTTCTCTAACAGACATAAGAGTCTTTGGTTCTCATACA
Organism: Lepidothrix coronata; assembly: GCF_001604755.1. Lineage (NCBI taxonomy): Eukaryota > Metazoa > Chordata > Aves > Passeriformes > Pipridae > Lepidothrix > Lepidothrix coronata. The sequence goes on from NW_016690304.1 coordinate 1,306,211, forward strand.
CAAAATCGAAGCAAGTATCTAAAAGTTTTACAGGAAGGGTTGCACAGAATAGTAACAACAAACATCATAATACATTCATGTTCTTTTAATTGCTGAATGGCATAGCTTTAATTGCTTCTGACATCAAAAGTCAAAATATGCCTCCAAATCACTTGAAAATTCATTTTAAGCTGTGCTGCAACTCTTACTAAAATTAATAAATGTGTAACTCTTCTCTAACATTAACCAGCCGAATAAGGCATATTAAGTATAAGGGTGTCTCAGTTTTATGAGATAGAAGTGTTTGTTAAGGAGGATGAGCTATGAGGAAGACCAAGCTCCTCCCTCTAAGCAATTGTAAATCTGAAATTAAGAGGCTTCTGTCAAGGAAATATGGAGAGAGAAAAGATAATATCCCTTTATTAGAGGATATATGTTGCATAGGCACCACAACAAAAGAACAAACAACAAACCATCCCGCACCCAGGGTTCCCCCCACCACCACCCCCCACCCCACACCCCCACACCCTGTCCTCTGAGGTCCATTAGCTTGGAATGTGGGGTTGCTGGCTAGTTCTTTAGTGTGTGAATCACTCCAGCCCCTGCCCCCCCCACTCCCCCTTCCCTCCCCTCATTCAACACCTTTCTTTCACAGTGGAACAGGGGGAAAATTCCAAGCTGGGTTTTTTTTAGGACAAATATACGTATGACAAAGGCACATGACCAAGGTATGACATGTATACATGAACTGGACAGTTTTTACTTCTAAAGTTTTAAGTGTGAGGAATTGTGCACGTAGAGAAGCAGCCCTGCTGTTGTTGCCTTGCTGCTGGTACTAAACGATGAGGGATCGCTTGTGTGATGTATGTCTAACCTCACAAGCAAAGACTGTCAAATGTACACTCTGATGCTTTCACCACAAAAGCATGAAGTATTTCCTATGATACCTTCACAGGTCTATTTAGAAGCGCAGGCCTGATTCAAGAACAGGTCTTCTTTTTACCTTGCAGGTAGATTTTTATGGAACAAGCATTTCAGCTGAGGTATGCAGAAGAGGCCACAGCAGTGGCCCCCTGGAAGGGGTCAGTGGGTATCAGACCACACACAGAAGAAGGGACCACAGGCTGGTAGCACTCTTCCATGTTACTTGGGTACAGCTCCCAAAGGAGATTTTTCTCCTAGCAAGCAGCCAGCACGGGGAGCACAGGGGCTTAGGGCCTGTCTACACCACCCATTCGAGCATCAGGTTGTAGCAAGGGCTACATAACACAGCTCCAAAGAGACTTTATCCACAGGAGAAGCTGATGGCAAAGGCCTTCTTATCCTTGCCTCGGCACTGATTACCTAAGGCTGAACGATTGCCAATGCGTGCAATCAGCACGTTGTTATTAATGCCTGTAGTGGACAGGGGCGCAGATGCTGTGGTGCCAGATGGTGCTTTAAAAAAAGGTGCTGACTCACAGAAGAAAGAGGAATAATGAGATACTAAGCTACCAATAATTTAGCTTGACTCTAAATCCCAGTGTGCCGTTGTCTTCCGGTAAATATCCCATAACAACCATCAAGCAAAGAACCAGATCAGCAGAAAAATGCAGCATGACTACTTAATGGTTTGTGCTTTTATACTGAAGGGATATTTTGCATAACAGATGCAGGGAGAAAGGAAGTAACATTACCAGGGATGAGGGAGGAACATTCACCTTTCTTTTGAGACAACCTACAAGCATAGCAGATCTGGGCTGGGTAGCATATGGCATTTTGGTGGTATTTTGCAATACTCATGTAATGCAGGTTTCTGGCTCTCTCAAGTGCAGCCACAGAGGCACCAACACAGACACTCAAAGTGTGTCTGATTTTAGCCTCTGAACAAATCACGTGTTGGTATACCAAAAAATACATTTATTTTTTTAAAACCAGCTTTCAATCCCGTGGCCATTTTCGTGGGTTAAACTTTAAAGCACAACATGGGATTTGCTACTGTTTTGCAAACAGACTTTCACAGAACTAAAATATATTTTCCAAGCCAGTCATCTATTGCAGTGTCCATTTAATTCAAACACGTTGGAAGTTTTTCTCAGAAGTTTTGGCTGGATGACATAGGTCGTAACCTATGCATATTTTTAGTTTGTTGGTCTTTCTTATAGATATTTATTTTATATTGGAAACATTTAAATAACACATCCGGCATTGGCAGGGTTAGGATTTTCCCAGTGTCTACGAGTCACCTGGCTGGCTGCAGTGCCAACTGTGATCTTGTTTTTCTGAAGTCACAGAGAACCCAGTAGCACATTCCTATGAGTACCTGTGAGATTCAGTTCAGTTTCAGCAGTATGAATAGGTTTTTTACCTTCCAGCAGCTTTCAAACCCCCAGGAATGACATTGTTTTCTATCTAAAACTGCATCCAATTTAAATTAGTGATTTATTACAATTAATGCAAATGGCTTAAAGCAGATTCAAAAGACTATTAAGTGTCTACACCAGGTCAAATGCACTAATTATTTGAAAACAATCTCATTATTCTGACATGCAAATAGAAGTTTGTGAATATATACACTCAGGAAAATCATCTTCCACACACAACCAAGTACTTAATGATATTCTAAAACTGCCTTTTCAGTTTGAGAAAAATTAAACTATATAGAACCAAATAGATTTCTATTTAAATCTCAATTTCACTTTCCAAATGGACTATATTATCAAAGAAATTGCTCCCATTAACAATAAAGGAAGCATTTAGAGCAGTGAAGTACTGACGGGGCAATTAGTAAATGTAATGATAGACTCAGTCTTGTAGAAAGCAAAAGGAATTTTGCCTTAGATTAGACACGAGATGTTTGATGCAGCTGCCTCCTCTGCTGGTGTAGATTCAGAGAAGGCTCAAAGCCAGTCCCCGGGCTTTCTGCACTGCGATGGCTCAAAAGGAAAGCTGAGAGGAGTCAAATCAGTCAAACCTGGAATTTTTCAATATCTCCACCAGAATTTGATGCAGGGAAAGGAATGGGAGAACAGGCCTCCAAAAGTGGGTTGCTACAGAAAATGTTCAATGAGGAGGTAGTTCCTCAATACAGATAATCAAAGATAATCAAATAGTTAAGATCATTCCAGACCTCTGTGAGGACAGACCTGTACACTTCAGAAAGCAGTGCCGTGAAAAGTAATGAGCTCCCAACTATAAAGTCCTTCACAAACACCATAGGCCTAGAAACTGTTACTCTGTTATGCAAGAGCGAGGGAAAGGGAAAGCAGGCAGCACTTGTGAAGAAGTCTGAGAATTGTCCTCAGCACTGTTTGCCTACTTCTTCAGTCAACTGGCATCATCAGTAAAATCTGAAACGCAAAGAACACTCAGAAAGGTGGCAAATGGCCTTTACACAGGAGTTTCCCTGGAAAGGAAAAAAGAATTCTGTCTAGTTTTAAGAGTGAGCATATACTGACATCGAGTGGCAGAATAAACCTTCCTTCCCTATTCCCTGTAGAGTTTCCTGGGTTTGGAAGAACAGTTTCCAATTTGAGCCATCTCTGTGAAGATAATGGCCATTTACCCGACATTTTATGCATTGCTCCTCTGCCAAAGGCTTCAGCTTGCTCTAATCAGAGGAAAAAATCAAAATTAAAGGGTGCATTTATGTATTTGCCAGGAGAAATGTGCTCATTTGCCTGACAACTGTCTGTCATAACTCATAACCACAACAAGAGTAATGGATAATGTGCATTTTGCTCGCTTAGATAATAATGATTAGTTTTGATCATTAAAAACCCTCGGCATTAGTTAGACATGAGAGTGGCTAATCAATCTGACTCAAACTAGGGATATCAGATTTAGGAGCAGAACAAAGAGAAAGCTTCCAGGAAATCATAGCTTTTCTGACACATTTCAATTTACACTATCAGTCCTGAATAGGAGCCGTTCATGAGGCTTTTAATTAGGTGACAAAGCTATAAAAGGAGTCTCCAAAGCACCTGCTAAACATGCAGAAGAACAGTACCGTTCCACGTGTAAATGAGAGCCGATAGTTAAGACTGTTCTACACTCTTGAATTGTGCAAGGAATTCAAATCCCAGATTTCTCTTAAAAAATAAAAACTGTGCATCTCTTTGCAGGCACCAGCACAAACCTTCTGCATGCCTGTAAACATATCCATGTGTACTCACAGATGGCACTAGGGATAGAGACCCACAGCACTTGGGCTACTTAGTTAGGATGCATACTGCTAAAAAGAAATAGCCTTGGATCTCAGCAGCATTAACACTTTGGACCTTTACTGCCAAGATCTGCAGCCTGCATCAGAAAGGGATTGTTCCTCTTGATTTTCCACTAATGAGGCTAAATCTGGATTACTACATCCAGACTTGGGCTCCAGGCATGGGAAAGACATGGATGCACACAAGTCCACTGAAGAGAGTGGGGGGTTACTAAGATGATCAGGGGCTGCCAAGGCACCCGAGAGGAGACACTTGGAGCTAGGTTTGTTTAATCACCCGAAGAGGAGGCTGCGGGGTTGGGGGTGAGGGGGTTGCATGATTCTTAATGCTGCCAACCACCACACCAAACTAAGTTCACAAAAATCGTTCTCAAACACTGGAACCCTAAGAAGCTGTAAAATACCCTGTCCTTGAAGGTGCTCTCAACCAGGCAGGCTCTAAGTAATCTGATCTAATTTGGAAGTTGGAGCAAACCTTAAAGCCAGCCATACAACTTCCAGAGGTCCCTCCCAACCAAAGTAATTCTGTGATTTTGTTATCTGGAACACAAATCAGTTTCGATGAGAATGTAACACTTTCTACTACATTGTTACTGCAGGTGTTTTCCTGCAGAAAAGAAAAATAGTCTAATGCATCAATAAATTAACAAGCAATCTGAAAATGTGCCAGTTCCAGTAATGTACGAAAATTATGAATTTAAATCCCCAAACTCTCCAATATGAGGAAGAAACAGTCAACTAAACAGGAAGGAAATGTATCATACGTACAGTCCTCTCAAATGTGTGTTGCACTCTCCAGCATTTAGTCTGGTTTTTAGGCATCTTCTAACTCCATTTTTTCTCTAATCTTACACTAAAGCTGTAGATAAATATATATGATAATATGCCTCAAAGCTACATGAAAAATAAGCTTACACAGAATCCACAGTGAAAAAAAATTAATCCCTGGTACTATCTCCTGTGTGTAATGACAAAAGGGATGAATACAACCCAAGCACATATAATTGATGCAAAGCCAGACACAGCTCCTTTTTGGAGTCCCCTATTCCCTGATTTCCTTACTATCTTCCAGCTGTGGGACTCCTGGTCAGGCTCCAACTGTTCAATTATTGCATTTTCTCCAGAGCTCCAATTCTCTCTTGTTTCACAGGTTTTCAAGGTGGACTGTAGGAGTTGTCTAGCCTTAATCTCAGCTTTCCTACCAAGTTGCTAGCAAATCCTTGTTCTCCACTACCTGCATCAGCTCAGCAGTTCCGAGTTTCTCGTTGCAAAAGAATCAACATCAAGACTGTTTCAGTGGAAAGGTCTGCAAATCCCAGGATTAATGGCTGGAGCCATGGACATGGATCACCTCTCACAATGCATCCTGTACCAATAGCTATGTGATCACACCAGACAGGTTCCTGCTCCAGAGACAAAATGCTTTCACACTGTGGCTACTGCTGTGGCCTTTGATCCACATGCCAACTCTGTAAGGGTGAGCACTTCTCAATATGCAATTGGTAATGCAAATAATGCCTTAGTTATAGGCAGAAAATCTTTTCAGCATAGCAAAAATATTCTCTCGTGTTTCCAGTGTAACAGATGTCCTGTCTTGTATAAAATCTTCACCCTGGTCTATGATAATTGGGGTCCAAAGTCCCTTTAAGCTAATACCAGAAGTTGTGGTTTTATGGTTTCTTACAAAATATGACACTTGATTTTTATTTCAGCAGTACTTTAGGATGAAGTGAAACAGAGAAGATTCTAATTTAAAGCCAATTAAAGATCAGTTACTCCATGTGTTCAGTAACTGTACTCTATTGAGATGGCATTTGTTTTCCAACCTCACACAATGCCATGACTATGGAATAAATCCAAATTATACTTTTGTGTAATGACAGGTTCTCTTCTACTGGTACACAAATTAGGCCATGGGATATACGAATCATGCCTGTCAAATAGCATTTTAATGCCTCTGAGAAGCCCAAAATTAAGCAGGCTTCAAAAAAGCTGGAGGGCCTTTACAATTAGAACGATCACAAGTTGATTTGCCTTCTCCCTCTACAAGATTTCAAGCTTGGATTAGTTAAAAAAAAAAAAAATAATTAACTTTCCTCTCACTCAAAGTAACAGAATTTTCAAAAGAAATCAGGAAAAAAACCCCTGCTGGTTCCAAGATAATTAAACTTTTAAAGCTGCATTGCTTGGCCTTGGTGTTGGAGGAGAAGCCCTTAACTCTCAGGCTAATTATATTGCTCCTCACGGACATGACTTTGTCTTTGCTCCCTCCTCAGACACTCCTCGGGAACAGTACGAGCCTGTGAAGCCTGTGGGACAGCACTGACAGGCAGCCAATGAATCAGACAGGCAAGGCTACGTGCTGCCTTGGGCACTCAGACTCCGAGAAAATGAGGTCTCAGAGGGGGTCAACGGTCAGGGTTAAGCCCTAGTTTGGGAATCAAGTCTCTGGCCTTCAGCAGATTCCTTATCCAATCCTGGAAACGCTGTCCCATACTTCCCTATCTCAGGCACTGCCATCAGACAGATGTGCACAGCACAACTCTTCATGGTGGCGGACGTTAGGAGGATGAATACTTTCCTAACTTTGATATGCACTGGCAGGCAGGTATGAATGTGAAGCCTGGTCTATGACAGAAGTTACAACTTCGAAAATAAGAAACATTGTCAGAATTAGTGAATGTAAAGAAGTAAGGATTGAGGCCATACATTAAGAAATCAAAATAGAAGTAAAACAAGATTTCTCTTATTAATAGCCCAAGTATCAGTCGCCTCTGGGAAGGCAAGAATCAATCCATCTAAAAAATTATACCAGATAAAGTCAACTACAGAACAGAACTTGGATGCATATTGCAAAACAATATTAGGGTAATAAGCACCACAAAAATCACCCCAACTTTCTGAAATACTGGAGACACTCTTCCTGCAAAACCTGATAAAGACAAAGCATCAGTTCCTGAAGGTACAGATAGCAAGATAATCTGTATTATCTTTGAAACAAGAGCGTGAATCACTGCAGGATCACAGCAGAAGAAGCAAAAGCGAAACAAGGTTCAGATGAAGAAATAATGATTTATGACACGAAGGCAAGCTCTGTTAACACCTGCATTCCAATACAGAATAAAGTGAAGTGAATTTGAAACTTATTTCTATTGAACTCAGTCTGCATTTTAGTATTTCAGTTAAAAGTGTTTCAATAAAACTAACAGAATGAGAAGAAATGGCTGTTCCTATGCAAATGAGGTTCTCCATCTCCACATGGCTAATGAGGCTCCCAAGTGCAATAACCATTGCTACCATGCACAGGCCATGTCCAAGACCCTGAGATACACTAGAAATTACATCAGAGTAGATGACAACAGGGGTCCCTTTGACCTTTAAAGTCAAATAGGGCATGGTAGAGTTGCTTTTTTTCTCCACAAAACATTACAGATAGATACCAAGCAAGCAAAGAAACCAAAAACTTGAAAGAGTACAGGGTTAATTTCTGTAGCTTGAAAGATAACTCCTACATTAACACACTGTAGTAGTTTCAGGAGGTTTGTTGTATTTTATCCCCTTTTTCCAACTTTGGGAGGGACTATCTCCTTAAGGATGAATTCCCTCCTGCCTTGCATCCCCTTGCCCCCTGCCAGAGTGGGGAGGAGAAGAGAAAAAAAAAACAAACTACAAGCCGAGTGATGGACTGGAACTCTGTTTTTCTCTTCTCCAGAACCACATGGGCTGCTGCTTAGAGGGTCAGCATGGCTTTTTGTCCTTTGCTGGGGCCTCAGCCACTGCCCCTGCTGCTCCAGATCCTGAGCCCAGATCCACCACCCACACCATCAGATTGTTGCCATGAGGGGATCTGCACAGTGCCGGCATCAAAGCAGCCCAGGGCCATCCCTGCCCCAGCCACTGCCACCAGGGAGAGAACCAAAGTGAAACAAACCACTGCTGTTGTCGCTGCCAGTGCCAGGAACCCCCCTCAGTGCCAGGACCGTCGATTCCCCCCGGCCTGCAGCCCAGCCAAGCCAAGCGGGGCAACACATGGTGCCAGAGCCAACACGTGGCAGAGAACAAAGAGGTTTCTGGACTGACACCACTCCTACAGTCAAAACCTGAACTGGACCAGGTGTGGTGGTTCGAACCACCACAAAAGTCCAAAATCCAATTTCCAGGCTTCCCCCACCCCTTCCCACAATTTATCTCAACACCGAAGAGAAACTTTCAGGCAAGAGGTTTCTATAGGGGAAAAGGGGAAGTATATATACATTAATTACTATACAAATAAATACTGTACAAGCTAAAAGCTACTATATATATAATATTACACACTTCTATCAGTCTTTTTAAGCTTCTCCCTCAATTCAGTCCAGGAAAAGCCTTTTAGGCTGATAGGTAACCAGTCTTTCTCTCGTGGGAGTGTTCAGGGAAAAGGGTTCACTCCCCCCACCAACCTCCAGCTGTTTACTGAAGTCCTTTCTTCCTCAGGGGGGGCCTCTGGTGGTCTAGTGGTTAGGGTGCAGGACTCTCACCGCTGCGACCCGGGTTCGATTCCCGGCCCCCCGGGCAGATGGAGCTCGTTAGCCCTGTGAGGCAATCCATCTAAGAGAAGGTCACTCTAAACAAACCTACGTTCTGAGACCCTCACTGCCACTGTCCGAGTTTCACTCGGCCCCGGCAGATGAACCTCAGGATTAAAGGGTGGGCTCAGTTCAGCGCACGCTGGGTCTCACCTAAAAAATCCACTGCGCAGGCTCGAAGGGTTAATGACCTTTCCCAAATCTTCGCTCGCGAAGACTGGCCATTATTATTCTTCCTCAGGAAGTCCAAGAAGATAGCTCTGAGTCCTTTCTCCTTGGTTCTGTGCCATCTGTGCTCTGTTATTCTCTCTCTCATACCTCGGTTCCGTGCTGCTGTAGTTTAGTTCAGCCAACAACTTCTGCCGGTTGTGTGCATATGATTTTTCACAGGAGCGAACAAAGCAAGCGGTGATTGTCCATCCAGGGGAAACTGCCCTGGCACCCAATCACCTCTAGGCCCCCCGGCTCCCAGGGGGGGCAATTTTCAAACCATGGCACCAGGTGATGTAGCAGATGTGAGCAGTTTAATAGTATAATGCCTTGTGAACAACACAGTTTTCCTAGGTTTTTCTTTTGTCCCTATTCCCCACTGTTTCTTTTGTTTAGTTGGGCAGATGGGAGTGGTTGGTGGAGAAGACCCTCTGCCATGTTCTCATCCCTTTGTTCTCAGGAGATGATACAGTGAATTCCCCTTCTTTTTTGGGTAACTCACTTTCTTTGTATCTTTGTGGTGCTGCTATTTCCTTGTCAGTAAACTGTTATTTTTTCACTTATACCTCCTTGCATTTTGTCTCTCTATATCAGTGAGGAATAGAAGGGGAAGGAGTTCATTTTATTGGAGTTCCCACCCCAATATTACACTGGCATCATGGAAGATGTGCATTGGATGAATCATTAGACAACGACCCTACAGAATCAGGAAATGGTGGTGCAGTGTAAAACAGTGAGGCCAAATATTTTTTCACACTTCTCAAGAAGCCATGGGGATCTCCTGCACCTCCTGGTTGAACTGTGCTAGAGTTGTCTCAGTTTCTCTACATATGAAATTTCTCACTGATATAAGAACTCCTCTGGGAGCAGGTTAAGTAAAAGTCACATACAGTTGAATTTACTGAGACACCCTGGGTGACATGCCACCAGCTGGGTTTTGCTAGCACGAGCAATAAAAATCTTGCTTCCTGCAGCCTGAAATGCTGCAGACCTTCGACTGGAAATTTGCAGACCAAATTCTCTACACACCTTGGTGTTTAGTAATTTATTTTTTAGGACATCTGGGGGAAAAAAAGTATGACTTTCCTTTTATTACTTTCTTCAGTAGTTCACTTTCCCTCCTGCAAACACTTTTGCTTTCACTTTCTGTTTTCATTATACTCTACCACATTGCTGATTTTCTTCCTTTTCCTCTCTTCCTTTGGGTTAAAGCAGTTAATGATAAAAGTCACATGAAGGTCAGAACTACAGAGGAAAACCCTTCAGCCTAAAGACTGTGCTTTTAAAATGTGTTCTTCAACTGGACAGGTCTGACGGCCTGGGGAGAAGGCAGGAGATGAAAATGAGCAAATCCCTCAGTATCTTCAAGGGAGTCCTGCTGCTTTCCACCTGCTGGGAATCTGCAGGGTCATTCCCACAGGAGAGATCCACCACAGTGAGAACTCTGGGGGCTTTTCATGCTCTTTTGGAGGCACATTTTCACAGAATTTTTCCAGGTCTGCCTTACCACACAAAACCTGAAGAAGCTTTCAGCAATGGGGGCCAGGTGAGAAGAGCTCATCTGAGCCCCCCCACCAGAGGGATGAGCAGCTCCAAAAGCCTTCACAAACCCCAGAGACTTGTACCATGCCTTGGACCTCCTGCCTCATTCTTTGGTCACCAGGATCCAGGTGCACAACACTTGCATCCCCTTCAAGCAGAGAAATGGTTCTTTGGATTATTTTTCTCCTAAGGTTACTCATAATTTTGGAGTAGCTTACTCACTGCTCTCTGGCAAAGTCATACTCTGTTTCTGGCTTTGTATTATTACTGACAGGGTGGTTAATAATTCACATGACTTTGTGCTTCACAACTATTAAATAACCAATTAGCAGCATTAATAAAATGAACCTTATACTTCCCATTTCTGCTCATGAATAGGCACATGAGCCTTGGATCAGGGAAGAAGTTATGCATAAAGTACATCTGCTACCTGCCCCACTTTAAATTATAGCTGCAGGGTTAATTAAACACCCCAGTCTAATCTCCCTCAGTGGTGCATCACACTGTACTGCATCAGCATTTTCACTTGAGTTTATTATTTTAAACAACCACAATAAGACACTGACTGCAGAGAGAAAAACAGCATTACGGGAAAATATTTAAAAGCAATGGCCCTGTTGAGATCACCAGAAAGGGTTCTATTTTAACAGGCTCAAGAATAGCATTTTTTGAATTTCAGCACATTTTTACCAAGTTATTCCTTTATATTTCCTGAATTTAAAGTCTGTTCCACATCAAGGCTAAACTATACAGGATATCAAGAACAGAACAACAAAATCACTAAGGTCATGATGATATGGAAAAGTTATCTGATTCAGATAGACACTTCAGCCCATTTGATAATAAGGTTTTGGAGGACATAAATTTTATTACATATCACATTAATGCAGAAATACTCATTCATACTTCCTACTCATTCTTAAAATCCTACTGGTTCAGAGAATTAATATGTTTTTTTCTATTGAATACATAAGCCCCTATTATATTAAAAACAGTCCCAAAAACCCTTGTGTATTACCAGTTTTATATTATTGGTATTTCCACTGATATCTAATTGCTTGACAACGTAGTCATTAGCAGGACTGGGCACAGAAAAAGCAATCTAATTTTACAAGAGTGGCATAATTTTAATAAAAGGGCCCTGAAACTCAGCCAAGCCCAACCCAAACCAGCCAAGTCAACTTTTAAGGCCTGCCCATTTTGACATAAAAATAAACTACCTGTCACACCTTTAATCCACATGTTGCTCTCCCTGTAGCTATTTGTTGCGTGGATTGTTATCTCAGCAAGTGCTGGAAATAGCCCTAGACCTCCCTTGGGCAAGGAGAACAGCTACCTCTTGCACTTAATAAAACCTGACAATCATGGAGCTATCAGCTATGCCAGTGTTCCATGTCTTTCTCAGCAATATGCAAAACCAGAGCAATCCTTTCACACTATAATGCAGAAAGAAAATGGCACTAAACCAGCAGCACCCACCACAAATACAGACCCTCAGCACGAACTGCCAGCACAAACTATTCACACATATTGCAAACAAAACACACATTGAAAAACAGCACAGAAGGGTATAAATGGATACTGGAGAATTACACAGTCTTAGGCAGCCTCTGACCAAGCATATTGTCACTTTTTAAGCTTTTTAGTTTCAAAACCAGCTAATTCCTCAGAAAACCACTGAATTATTTTCAATGCAAACTGTGTCTGAATTGTAAGTCAAAGGAGCAAAGGAACTTATTCATGGGAAGTGGTCTGAGAAATCCTAGTATTAGACAACAAAGTTGTCAAAATAGGGGAGTTATGACGACAAAGGACTCAAACCTTGCTCTTCTCAGTCCCCTCACTGAAAGAGCCTGGACAGTGACAACATCTGACTCACTTTCCAGTGTCTCAGAAACAACATGTGTTTCATATAGCCAGTCAAAAAACCTCCTCTTCATCAGGTAGGAGCACGCACTGGGATTCCAATGGAAGGATGATGGTCCTTAAAACAAGTGGAAATAGCCTGTCACACTAAGAAAATATTAATTAGTCTATTTCAAATACAACAGGAGAAAAATGTAAAAGGTGCTTTCAAAATTCAAAGAGATGAAACCAACGGCAAGGTCAAAGTAAGAAACAAGAAATAAAAAGAGACAGAAAGACAGCCCAGCATGGCTCCAGGAAGATTTTATAAACATACTCTTATAAACACCCCTTATAAAAATGAACAGAGAAGGATCTCTGACAGAGCCATTTCTGTCCTCTGGTTGCTTGATGGGATCCCAGATCAGCAGGTAGGATGCAAATACAAGTTAACAGAAAGAAGCTGAAGAGTGGCTTGTATGTATAAAATTCAACTTTCAATGTTTAAAATTTAAGTTCTTCATATGATAAACCACAAAAAAGCAAAAATGAAATATTAGAGTAATAAACTCACAACAGTTGCCTCACATCAGAGATCTACTTCCCCAGTGCCCAAAGAAATACAAGCAAACAGCAAGAATAATAACAGCAAGAATAATAACAGAATCCTAAACTGATTTTAAAAACCCATTACCTTTGTCTTAACCATAACATCCCAAACTCAAATAAGACCACACTGTGAGTCCCTCTAGTGCCTTTCCTCCCTAGGCAAAGGGTTGTTTAAAGAAAAATCCCACGCCATCAGCAACACCTTTTCTTTAGCATCACATTAGGGTGTACGAAGGACAGCACGAAGCTTGGCTTACAGCTCAGTTCAGATGCCCAGCAACCTTTAGCTGCAGTTCAGGAGTTAGCTGTAAATACAAGCATTGATTTCAAGACAAAATATGCAAACTACAAATCGAATTACAGCTGTGGGACAACTATCTGTACATAAGATATGAACAGGAGTTCGTATAAAGTCACTCAGACACTTCACATTTGAAGCCTAGTGGTGGCTTGCATGCTTATACTGCAGCAACAACTGGGCAGATGCTGCTTCTAAGTCCCTTAAAACAGAAAAAACCCTCAGCAAAACAGAACATGAACAGAAACACTGGTTTACAGCATGTTTTTCGTCGTTGCTCTTATGGGATGGTGACAGTCCAAGTTCTTGTGGCGTTTTTTGGTACAACTGCAGATTGAGAAAGAATTGCAATCCTGTGTCTGACGCACAGTCTTTTTTGCAATATTGAACTTAAAAGGTTTTCAGGAGCTGAAAAATTACTCCACCTGCCAACAGCAAGTTTTATTTATCAAGTGTGTATCTTCAGGAAAATGAACTTGCCATTCTATCAGAAATTGTCTGCTTTGGGAGGTGTGATTAGACTTTAACCATTGGTGTAGAAATGTCATTTTTTCTTGCAGTTCACTGCTTTCCAACCCACTGGACTATAGATAATATAATACCTTAAAATGAATTGTGGGTGTAGGAACTGCTTATAAAAAAATCAAATCTGATTGCATGTTTCGAATAAAAATTCACTTTTGCACTTGTGTTATGAGGAATCTTTATCTCACTCAAGCCTTAAAAGGAGCACATGGCTGGTGAATAGTAAAGGAATTGAGCCTCTCTGCATTTTTATGAGGTAGAAGCGGCTTGCAACATACAGAGAAGTCCAGAGAGATGCCAGAACAGCAGACACAATCCAAATATTAAAAAGAGACAAGCAACGGAAAAACCAGGGTGTAAGCAGGTCTCAGCCTAGGAAAGAAAGGCAGGCTTCAGAGTTCAGTGATTTCTGCTCATACCTGCTCACTCAGAATAAAAATTAAGGGCTGGGACTGATTTAAAGGTCAAGGAGAACCTTTTCTCAAGAACAGCTAAAAGCAGCAAATACAAGTAGGTTTGAAACAACTTAAGATTTAAGATTGACCTATAATGAGATTGTTTGTTCTATGTGGCAAAGGGACCTCCCCATCCCTCCTAGGTGTCTATGATTTGGAGGAGTCGTCAGAGGAGACTCAGTATTTCTCTCCTAGTTAGAGGTTAGACCTGGGAAGAGCAACAAAGAACATGAAAGGCAGAACATCTCTACCAATATACGGGGAGCTCCTTTGGTGCCACCTCTGGCAGCGCATCATGCTCCAATCAGCCCATCACCATCTGCTCAGGCCTTTGCAAGCTGTTATAAGAATGTTAAGTATTACAGATCTAAAAGGAGCCCTCCCTATCACCAAGCTATACCCAAAGAGGTTGGTTCTGTCCCCTGTAAAACCAGAACCTGACTGAAAGATCCGTATTTCTCTTGTTGGATGCCATTATATCATTTTTTTATTTGAATCAAAGTAGGTGCTACAAATAAAACATAGAATAGGTAATTGTAAGGGATGCACCAGAAATGCTTCAGAAGCAGAGAAAGCTCAGACAAGCTCTGGGAAGAGTTTGTTAAGGGAACTTCCCCCCACACTCACACAGTCAGACCAGGTTTCCTCACCAGCTCCTCCCCAGGTTTCCCAGAGCAGAGTCTCAGATGTCCATATCCTTAAAATAATTTAATAATGATGCAATAACTAAATAAAAAAATAACAGCTCACGCTGGTTCCGAGGAGGAGGGACCCGGAACAAAGGAACCCCTGGAATCCACTCACAGTCTGACCATGAAAGCCTGGAGTCATCAGCTCCTGCTTGGGCTCCTCCAGAGCTCAACCTGCAGCTGCACCCTGACCTACCAGCACTAAATGGATTCTTTAACAAGTCGTCACCATGGGTTTTCTTCTGCCAGGGGTAAAGAGTTTTGCTTTTAAACTCTCACCTTCAAGGGCTCCCAGAGACATTGTCACCCTCCAGGAAAGTCCTAGCAGAAACTCCACCAATGACCAGCCCCACTGCACAAATACAAGTGTACCTTCCTGATTCTATTGAAAGTCGTAAGAAATAAAACATTCTCTACGGGTCTGGGGAGTACCAGTTTTGATGGCACACATCTCAAATAGCCAAAGAGTAAAATATATAAAGACTGGAGTTATTAATCTGTCATACACTGTATGATAGCCTTTGAAGATATTGTAGCATAACTCTTCTCCCATCACAACAGCTAATCTTTTGTAAGTCTAATACTTAAACACTAGCATTTTTATCAGGCAGAAAAAAAAAAAGACTGAGCCCTGTATGTATTACATAATCTCTACCCAGGGATGAAAGCAATGGGATTGCTTTCAGCAACCTTTCATTCTTATAAAGGGACAAAAATCAATATCAAATTTATTCAGGCAAGTGAAAGGCAATTTCAAGCAATTTCATAAGGAATTTCATTTTCATTGCTTTTTTTCTCCCACAAATTCTAATAAAAAATAATATGATCTGTCCAATGTAAGACAAACACAAAAAGCAAGATATTGTCAGCTCCTGAAAGGCACAGGGTAAAACTTCCTTTTTACAGCTGGATAATTGTCTTACTAAAAATACTGCTTACTTTGGAATCCTAAGCAAGTCTGCAAGGCTCTGTCTTACTGACAACTGTGTTGCACACTACTGAGCTGGTCTCTTAAATAAAGCACCCATGATACAGATTTTTTCCTATAACGAATTAAGCAATTTCTTTTTGATGCACTTTGCCCTTTCATGCCATGAACAGAGGCTTAAATTACAGTGATTTTGATGCACTTTCTGGCTTTGCTTTCCTGTTATATATTCCACGGCATTTTGCCTTTTAAAGAGCTGACTTTGAATTCACAGTCAAACATCTGACAAAAGCAGTGATAAAAAACACAAAGTAATTCAGTAGCTGCTCCACTTTCCACAGAGAAAAAAATGCTGAAAAGCACAAAACAGGATTAATAACTGTTTAATTTAATCTGTGACTTGACCTATTTCCATTTCTCCTCATGTCCTTTCAGAGTCTGTCACAGTGCCACGGGGGGCAGAGAGGGAGCAGGGGCAACCCCAGCCTGGTGTATCAGGCCCTTCTGGTACCCTCACAGTCCACCTAACTCCCAACATGGGGTCTTTTATTTGTTGCTGTTGTTGTTATTATAGTAGCCTTTAAAATTATCTTCAAAAGTAAAATTATAAATTACTTCTATAAAGCACCATTATTCCATAGATGCATCTTTACCGCAGCTGTTCATTTTCAATTGGCTTTGGTTCCCTTGCCCACACATGATGCTTTTGGAGAGTTTGAGGTCAGTCACAACTCCTTTTCAAAAGTTCTGTTTCTAGGGAAACTTGTGAATTATTTGCACTATTCAAAACTGATCTAAGATTACATAAAGTTGATCAGAATTGGAATGCCAAACTACCACCCATCAGCAAAGGCATTTAAAATGAGATCAGTTCCTTCTGGTGCTGTTTGTCCTTACCCAATTGTTTAGAAGGAAACATCATCTCTCTTCTGGTGGCTGAAATTAGGGGTGCTGAGTCCACCAGAATGGCTTCCTAAAACCCTTGGCTGTCCTCTGAGCTCCGCCAGCCCCACAGCACCTGCATTGCACAGGAACAAGTAACTCCTCTTCCACTTCTCTTTGCTGGTACAGAGCAGCGTGTTTGCTTTGAGGATGGTAGAAATAACCATTTGTTACTTCTTCCATCAAGTTTTCCACGGGGGAATGGAGCTTGTGATCTTGGGAAATGTGCAGGTTTCCTGTGAAATATTAATGGATGAGAAAGCAAGCCCAAAACTGCAGCATTGTGTTGCCTAAATCTGCAGTGCATTTGGACACATTATTCAGTAAGCATGTGCCCAAAAACGAACAGGAAAATATGTCCAGATATTCTTGTTGCTGTAAGAGGAGGAAATCCAGACAAAGCCCACTCAAACTCAAGTGAGAAAGTACAGAAGAGTCATAAAAACTTCCAAAAACATCTCTAGGTCTTTTTGATTGTTGTTACAAGGCTACAGGGCAGCTATTCCACGCAAACTGCCATCAGGAAGCTTTTGGGAATACTTCATATAAATGTGACCTTAATATGGCTGTAATACTGGAGAACCACCAGAAATGCTAGGAATTCAGTTTGCACAGCTCAAAAACTCCCCATAATCAGTGTTTGGGTGTATTCACTGTAAATTAAATCATAACACTCAAGAAGATGAAGGAAATCATAGGGGACAAAAAGCTGCCAGTTAAAGGGATCTAATTCCAGTAAATGTCTTGTTTCATAAAAAATTACTGTATAAATATTGCCATATTTTTAGGACACTGTGTAATTCACCATCGCCTCGAAGCAAGGAAAAAGTAGATAGCAAGGAAATATTCTGGGGGAAAGGGAAGAGGTTTGTGGTGTTGTTTTTTTTTAATTCTGCGAAACAGCAACAACAAGAAAAAGGAAAAAAACACCTGAAGGTGCAGAATGCACTGAAAAGGCTTCTCATCTTTTCTCAGTGAAGTGTGAGTTGGCAGGTGTGAAGGACCTGCTTTTGACAAGGATGAATCTACTGCTAATTTCTATTAATCATAGAAATACAATATTTATATACTAATTTCAATTATTTACTGAGGAACTTCACAGAAACCCATGGCTATTCTCAAAGACTAATACTTTTATATATATAGTTCTAAATTTTTGCTCCTTTGAGCAAATCAAATTTGAAGTGACACAATGGTTTTCCCACAAGACCCAATAATCCATTTCCTAGATGAAGTAGTCAAAGGTCTCATTAGCAAGAAACTAATTAGCAGAAGAACTGCAAGAAGGGCAAGGGATCAGCACCCAGGTACACTTCCCGAGTGAACTTTGGATGGGAATTTTCCAAAGGGATTATCTGTCAGAGAACATCCAAACCACTCATTTCCACTCTACTTGCATATCAGATAGCAATTTTTGAACCTGAGTTTGCCAAAGAATCAGAAATACACATTTTACCAATCATTAGAGACTAGTTGGGTCTGTCCAATTTGAGCTTGTTTTCAGACAGGACTGAGGACTTATATTTAAGCTAGAATTGCACAAGCACAGGGCTAGAAAGAGTACAGATGATCACCAATGAGCCTCTAGCAATGCAGGATAGACAATATTTGTTGTCCATAAGAGATGTTAATCTAGTTTATCCTCAAAGAACTCCACAGAATGGATGGAAGTGCTACATTTTGTCACACCACTGTATTCTACAGCCTAATTTCCCATACAGTCAAAATAATTTCACAAATAGCTCTCCAGAACTTCCCTCACTGCAGTTCAAGCTCTTTTTCTACTCATGCAACACACTTTGACTTGTGAGAGCATGTGGATATTTATGACCTTTGGAAGCTATTCAGTAGTGTCCTCAGCCCAGACAGATGTCTTCTCCCTTGTCAGTCACAGCCAACCCCAAACTCTAGGTACAGATCAACTACGTTCTCACTAGTAGAAGTTACCATTTTTCTGATGCAAGAAGAGTTCTAGCTCCACTGGGAAATTACACAGCTTTCATGGTGGCAGTGCTCTTCCTGCACTACTATTAATCAAACTCTCAAGTCAATCTAGGTATCAGTGCAGATTATTGCTTATTTACGCTGAAATTTTTCATGAGAACCTCCCTTGTCATTCCCTGACACAAAGGGCAGTGTTTAAAACTGTAATTTTCAGCAGGGTTTAAGACTTCTTGTTTAGATTAAATGTGATCTTTTCAATGCAAAGCAGGACACTAGAATGGCTGATTTATGGTCTCCCTCAAATTCGCCCAAGGCACAAAGTTCTTTTGCTCTCACTGCAACCAGTTGAAGAAATTAGTGGGCTAATGTTTAAACAGAGAGAGCAATTAAACCACTTTATGCACAGATCATAAGCTGGGCTTCCTTCTCTCATGACAAAATGAGTAATAGCTGGCATCTAGAATTAATCAATTATTCTTCCTCTTGCAATTATTATTCCAATTAGTTTTCTTTTTTCATTCACCTTTCTGGGAGGAAACTGAACTCCTTAAACATCCCTCATACTATGTCCAGAAGCAAAGAGAGTGTAACATTGGCATTCTCTCTGAGACAGATACAAAGAGAGGCAAAAAGGAGAGCAGGGAACCATACAATCCTCTTTTAGCTCCGTGTCTGTCTCCATTCCTGAACAGGAATACTTTAAACCTTAGTAGGACATTTAGCTTTATGAAAGCCCTATGAATGCCCCCTCTTGCCATGCCTGGTCAACTTTTTAGTCCTGACAGAGCTCTTCAGCATCTACAAGCAGGAGGTGGGTGAGCACAGGAACAATGCTAGGCTGCAGCACAGCCCTCCTCACCTTTCACCAACCGAAATCGTCACTTAGAGACCCAGGGAGAAATTAAACTCCTTTCTGTACAGGAGGTCCCTATAAAATATTTTGCAGTACATGAATTATAAACACCTGCCCTTGGCAATTCACAATAAAACATTCGAATAACATATACTAGTCAGGCATATTAATTAGAGTTAAGAGCTGTATTTTGTCCTGAGAATTGCCTTTGGAGCTAACAGAGGCAGTAGGTATTCAGGGGGGAAAAGGCTGTGGTTTTGGCTTACAGATACTCCCAGAAAAAAGGTCAACTAAACATCACAGAAGCACTAAATAGACACAGAGAACAGAGACTGAACACTGTACAAACTCCCCTGCATCAAAAAGCCATCACTTAGAGGTCCAGGATGTAGGCAAAAAGATGCCAGTCACTGTTTGGCAGATGCACTTGAACACTGGCTTTCTTACCCCGTCAAGGAATTGGAAGCTTTTGGGGAGCAGGGGGGAGCTTCCCAAGATTGGGATGCAGTAAGGCACTGCTGGAATTCAGTCCTATGGGCACTGGGATCTTTCTTCTGCAAGTTCAGTCTTGATGCAAAAAAACAAATAGCTAAAACTTTTACTTAGGTTTTAAACTTCTGCCCTCTCCATTTCTCATTCCTTGGATTAAAACTTCCTCTGATCCAAATGAGCTATAAAGAGAGATATTTTTGTGTTGCTCTCATTTTAAACTGTTTTACAAATGTATTTATCTCATATAAATTATAAGTGTATATTTATAATGCTAATTTATACACATCCTCTGTACACTTTTTATATGTAAAATTCTTGTAGAAATAAGAATGGAATATAGTGGCCAAAATGTAAGGAACCACATGAATGTATTTTGCCACAAGGAAACTTCTCACAGATGGGGGGCAAAGTAAGTATTAGGGAGAATAAAAACATGCTGGAGCTATTATGAAGTGAAGCCTACTTGGAAAAGGAATTGGAGGATACTCATGGACAACATGATCGAACAGCAAAAGAAAATGTCGGTAAGAACATCCACAAAGTACTCCCAACAATAGCAAGGAAGATTTTTTCCTTTCATTGAAATAAGAAGATACAAGACACCCATAGTACAGGCCACACCAGTCCTACTTCCAACACAAAAGAGAAGATACCACGATTCAACACATTCTATAGTCTGAGAGCTGAAAAAGACCATTAAGGTTCCCAAATATTCAACAGCTTAAAAAACATGCTCGTTCACCTGCCAGTATTTTCCACATCTTTTTCACTTTCTTGCATTGCAGTGTGTCTGCTCTCCTGGGAAATTAAGAAGTTCATCTTCTAATAAAATATGCCTAAAGTGGCCCTTAATTTATCTCCAAATTATTTATTTCATTAGCTACAGCACTACCTCTTTTTTTTTGTTTTTGAATAATCCCATTTGCCAATCCAGACATGACAAATTCCACATTTATCACAACATATCTACTGATATTTTGTCTACATGGTTTTACATAGAAAACATTATTTTAAAACGAAACTATGCTACACCATATAACCCAGTGAAATTACTTTATTCTGACTTGCTTTTCTTACAGGGAGTATTTGAACTTTCACACAGCATTTTTTAAATTAGAAATACTTGGCTGCCCATCTTCTAGCTAGTGGATCATAGCTGTCCATGTACATCTTACAAGTAAACTTGCTGCAGTCTGATAACATACCTGAATCATCTGCATACTCAGCCAAAGGCATATTCAAAATATTTTATATTTGTAAGCTTATTCTAAAACACACAAACACACTTTGAAGTTGTCAGTGGTATAAAGCTAGAAAATTTTTATCCAAAACACCCTGACATATATCCCTTTTTAGACGGTCAAAGTGCTAAAAAGTGCTTTCTAAATCTGAATATTTTTGATAAAATCTTATTAGAAGATGTCAGGGGGCATAGAGATCTATAATCCTTTAAAAAAATCAAAAAAGGTTCTGTTCTCTCCCTTGAGGAAGTTTGTCTCTTTTATATCATGTAGATTTACATACTGACTCTCCAGTGCCAGAAACAGGCCGTTAACTTGGGTTTTTTCTCTTAATTATGAAGTTAGACAAATTTATTTTCCACTTGTTTTGAACAGGAAAGAGACAAGTTCCCAATTAACTCAGCATTCAGATTCCATCAGTGTCATCGAGCTTGAGAACTCCTCCGAGCAGAATGGCAGCAGCGTGACCGACCATTTTTCCCACTTACAGATCTCCTTGTTCTTGCTCCTCTGAAGGCATCAAGGGCCCCTGGAATGGGTATTCACAACTGGGGACACATATCCTTTTCCTTATCTACTTCAGCATTTTCCCAAAGAAGGGCATCATTTCAGCTGATGTGTACTGAGTTATTGAGCATCAAGTTGCTGTTTCCAAAGCAGAGAATTTGCAGCCTGTCAGAAGGAGTGAGTTACTGCTGCCGTATTTTTTTCATCTGACACTCCACTAATCACATTTCAGCTTGTTCTGCTTTTCACTCATCGGTTATGTTGAATCTGAACTTTCCCTTACTCTCACTTGGGGAAGAAAAGCAATATACCGCAGCACTAATTCCCTTCCTTTTTGTGTTATTTTTTATCTCTGTATCATAAAATGCTGTGCAAAATGCTTTGCTAAATGTGTTTAATTTAAAATCAGTAATCTATTTTGGTATCGGACTGTAGTGGTTTCACTCGTCTGGCCTCCCCTGGGGCTGGAAATGGTTAATCCCAGGTAAGTTTGCGATGCAGGTGCCCATGGAGAGCTGCGTTTCGCCTGTGAAATCAGCATATTACAACAGCCAGAGGGGAAGTTGTCGGCAGAGAGAATTGGAGGCACGAGGGGTGGCCAGGGGGCCCCTGAACCCGGGGGGCCCCTTGGCCTCCACGGCCTTGTTTCGGCCAGGGCTGGGGGGGTTTCCTTGCCATTTCTCCCACTGCGAGTGGGGACAGCAGCCAATTGTGCAGAGCTGGAAGAAGTCCAGGCAGAGGAGAGAGAAACTTGAAGCAGTCTCACTGCCACCTCCCCCACAATGACTCAAGTTGAGACTGGAGCAACAGAGAGATGGGCCGAGGGGCTCGGAGGTGCCCCACGTGAGGTTTGGATGAGGGCAGCCGAAAACTGAAGGATGAGGAATGTGGGGGGAATGCCCCCCTTGCCACGTGTAAGTCAAGCTGATGCTGCAGCTGAGACAGAGAGAAGCCAAACCAAGCAAGCTTTTTCTGGGTAAGGACTTTAATGAAAAATATTTGGGGTATAAGACTGAGCAAAAACCTGGAAAATCCTGCAACCTGGGGAGGAAGAGTGGATCCGAAGTGGAGAAGTCCTTGAAATCTTACTCCCTGGGAGGAACCTTCATGAAGCAGGGGGCAAGGACTCAAAAGCTGACTCCCTGTAGCTTGTGATGCAGACCTGATGAAGCAAGTGTTCTCTTGCAGTTCGGGAGGAGACCTCGGCAGAGGCCAAGCAGCTGGTAGGGGTGTAGAAGACCCCTTCCCTGGTACCCCAAAGAGAGAGAGACTTTAGCTATGGTCCTGAAGGTTCTTCTTCTGGATTGACGTGGGAGGGCCCCAGGGGTGGTAGAAATTGTATTAATACTGTGTATTTATTTGCTTTTTAGTTTCTATAGGTTTTATTCTGTTAGTAATAAATTTTGATGTAATTACCCCATGCTGAGTTGTGCCTGTCTGAAACCTTCTCTCTCACATTGAGGCAAACTGTGGGGGACTTGGAAATTGGATTTTTTGGGACCTTTGAAACCACCACACAGATTTAAATACATATATGCCTTCCTTATATTTTCACCAACTGGAATATGATTAGCAATTTTTTCTCCAAAGATGGGTGGGAAGCACCTCTCTAGAGCTATTCTGTATCTCCCGTTTCCAAAATGATCAGGTTCTTTAGATGAAAGGAGAGGTTCATTAGCACTACAGTATCCAAATTTTGACTCCTACTGGTTCACAGGCTCAGAAAAAATCCCTCCCAGCACAGTCTGAGCATTTTCCTGTGGGACTCATTGCAAAGAGCAGTTTGGTCCAGTCACGTGCCGGGCTGGCTTTCTTCCCTCAGAAATAGCTTGAAATTCCCAGGAAATTTTCTGTAATTCTTTATGATACAAAACCTTAACATCAAAGATCTCGCATCAAGGTTGGGTGGCAAAAAACTGCATCTATTTTCAAGTTCTCACAGACCACTGGGTTTGAACAGTGAGGAATGCCCTCTTACAGTTTACCTGCAGAGATGTGAGGACAGGGGTTCTGCCATTTCTGACAAAAGTAGTAGATTTCTAGGGAAGTCTTCAGAGGCTGCTTTGGGTCCTTCAAGTGTGTCAGCAAAAGCAAAAGTGAAATCTATCATAACAGACCATTAATAGAGGGGAAGTGCTTTAACATCAGAAGGGAAAAAAAAACTGAGATCCCTGGTAATACTAGGGGGGAAAAAAGAACCAAAGAACCAAAACATAGTATGCACTTAATGTTCTAGCTTTCTACCAGCATGCTAGTAGAGTAGGTTCTAAGGACATTCAGACTTCAAAAGCTGCAAATAAGCCTTTAGCCTCAACCAAAACCTTGAATACCAGCTCCTCTCCCAGTCTGATCTTGCTGCCGTTCAGCAAAAGTCACCTCTGGTATAGTGGCAACAACCTGTACAACCTTAGACCTCCTCCTTCTCCTCCTGCTCGCCATCACGCTGTCCTAATGGTAACAATGGACATGGAGCAGTCCAGCAACACGTCAACATTTTCTTTCATGAGTTCTTTTTGTTATTGACAAGATGCTCTGTAAAGGTCCCCTTCAGTCCTTGGAAACTGCCATTGCTCTGCTGCAAGTCAGCAACAAGCCAATGCCAATACACACAAAGGCTAAAGAAAAGGGTTTTAAAAAGAACCAATTTGGAAGAACCAATCTAGATAAAGTCAGACCATTCTCTGCTCTTCTCTGCACTGAACAAATACACAGTGTTCCAAATGACAAATCCAGCTGTTTTTCTACCTACTTGACACAGCTGACTGCAGAGCCATGTCACAAGTTCACGTGTGAGATCTTGTGCACCTGCCTGCTGCAGAACCGCAGCAAGGCCGAGCAGGTGGACTGAAAAATTAAAAACAAATTTTCCTGTGCACTGAAAACCATGGAGGGGTTTTGCTAATGATTCTTATTTCCAAATTGACTGTATGTGAACAGAAGCATAATCAGCAAAGCCTGCAGCGAGCTCAAGGACATCAGGCAGCCTTTCTCTCCTGCCTCTGATACCTCCGGTGCTGACAAGTGAGCAGCACCAAACCCAGCTGCCAGAGACAAAAAAAAAACCATAAAGTAATCTTGGGAAGATATGTTAGATGAAATGTGATTACAAATTTGAGACAAGACAATCAACCCCATGAATGGACTCTGTTAATTAACCCTACTCCATGGATGCAAGAAACACAAAGCAGAACTGACAGATGCATTATAACAGCCAAAATGACCAGAGTTTTCCTGCATCATTTAGAGGATTTGTTTTCCAAGTCTGTCTTGCCTTAAGTAACCACCTACCAAGTATTACTTAGTTTTAAGTCTTCTATCTGTGCCAGAAGAAAATACCCTTCAATGAAGGTACATTAGGAAATACTGCTTTGGTTTTAGTACTGTGCCAGCTAAGTCTCTTTGGCCATTCGGGGTACAGCTTTATGTTCTGGTTGTAAAACAAGGGATTTCTGTTATTTTAATAACTGGATCATTAAGATATTGGATGTACAACTCCGCCACAAAAGCTTTTGGGGTTTTTTTATTAAAATGCAACCGATGGGTACACATAAGAACTTGTGTGCAAGGCAGTCAAAGCCAGAAAGTAAAGCAAGGAATCTTGTCAGAAACTGAACACACTCTTTGCTCTTTTTCATTAAAAGAAATATCACACTATTATTTAGATTGTGCTCGGGTGTCAGATCCTTAAATAACCAAAAATTAGTGCTCAAAAAAAGTAGCCTAGTTGTGCTCATTACTCCACATAAGAAATCCACCTTAAGTGACAGCATGAAATTTCTTCTATCTTGTTAGTAATGCCCATGGCTCTGTTTAGTCCTTTAAGACACCATGAATATCCAGCTATTCCTCTGATGGTTTGAAGAATGAGACAATTCTAATCCCTGTAGACCTAAATACATAAAGGTCTCTGTTTGTGCTATGGCTGCAAGAAGAAACTGGTTAAAGTCAAAAGCATTCATGTGAAAGGTGGGAAACCATCCAAGTCTCCCTTCAAATTCCCTGAGCTAGAGTGTCATGTTAAGCTATGCCATGATGCTCACAAGAAAAGTTACAAATTTAATACAAACCCCATGTTTTGTATTTCTCATGATATGCTGTATCCTGCTTTAAAGTAAGTCTTCAGAAATCCTGAGATGGGACTGTATTGAGATATGAAAACACAAGACAAAAGAGAAAGGGCAGTAAGAAAAGCGGTCATTTAGCAGCACAGCCCAACATGTCTTAGGTCTCAACATCAAGAAAGTAGGAGGTGAGGTCTTGCAAGGCATTACTGAGAAGGGCATTTGGCTCTGACACTCTGGTTCACCATCTCGAGGGAAAAGGGGCAGAGCTCATTTTGTATCCTCCCTTTCTCTGGATGAGGAGGAAGGGACAGTGTAAGGCTAGAAGGAACTTCCATAATCAAAGCAAGAGATTAATTTCCAGTTAAAAGAGGACATTCCAGTTAAACTGGGGTGTAGGAGAGGTAAAAGCTATCTAAGGTGCTCAAAGACCCAAAGATCATCTCAACTATCAGGTTTTCTTTTGACAGCATGTCTCCTCCTATGCTGCTGACTACACCTTAAGCAAAATCGACTTTATCCTTAAATCTTTCTCAGCAATACATCTAACTCTAGATAGATACAATGCACTTCTGGTCAATCCAGAGAAGCAGCCTTTAAACCTGTGCTCCTGAGGCACACCAGCAAGCTCCCAGTTCCCCATCACACCACTTCAAGAGACCAAGGACTGTGCCTCTATAGACAGTGGCTTGAGAGAAGATATCCCTGGAGGTAACAGCAGATCATCTTGGCTTCTGGTGCCCAGAGATAACCAAGGAAGCTATCCAGGGCAGTTTGTGAAGATACCCAACCTGCAGACATCTCAGAGGTGTGTGTGATACCACTAAGCCCAAGTAAATACTGCTTTCAATCTCAGCCTTTTGCAGGGCTTTGACTGACCTGTATTTTATCATCTCTGTCTTAATTACTGGGGAGGACAATTTTATTTTTTTTTTTAACTCTGTCTTGTATAAACTTCCAGAAAATGGAGCTGGTAGGTATTCCCATCTGACCATCTTGTGAAAATTGCCATCTAATGACCAAGTCCTTTTATGTCAGCTCATGAATACATCTCCATGAGAATGACTGCCAGAAACTTGTCTGTCCTTGCATATTTACAGTGCCCAAGTCCAAGAAATTAAATAGTGATGACAGAGTTCAAAAGGCTAAGTTTAAGCAATGGACAATTTAATGCCATTCTTACTAAAGAAATAATTTTCCAACCCAAAGTTATCACTGGTTTTGCACCTCTGCATATGTTACAGCAAGTACATTAGATGCCAGCTTTTAGTAAGTTTTCAGAATTTTAGCTGACAAAACAACAGGTGAGTGTGCAGGACATCAGCCCAAGTGTACCTGATGAAATATCACTTTTCCCAATTCAATTAAAAAAAAAATCCTATAACTTAACTGTCAATCTTTTAGAGATAGATCTATCTTCTCCCCAATTCTAAGCCATGGATTCTCCATAAATTTTATCATTTGACCTCCTTGTGGAAGACTTGTGGTGTTTGAAGAATAAATCAATAGTGTGTTATGAAACACTGGCTCACTGAAGACATTCTCTGAAATGACACATTCAAGAAAAATAGGATTTTCTACAAAGACTCTCTGTTTTCCATTTTGGATAAATAGCATCTGACATTCAGCATCACTTTCAGTTTAACCAGAGCAAAGAAGCCACCTAAAATCTCAATGACAGTCACAGGAAAGCTGTATCTGAAAGAGAGGCTACAACAAAGAAGTGGAAAATTTAAGGAAATTTACTTGGACTCTAGAAATAGAGAGTTTGGTTCCTACTATTGCTGCCCAGGACATCTTACTGAACACCAAACAAGCCTTTTCCCCTTCTGTGTTGTGGTTCTAATTCACACAGAGGGACATATTTGCCTTTCCTTTTTAAGACTGTAAATCAGTAAAGGAAAGGGTAAAGTCGCTTTGGAAAGGAAAGTTTCATTTTAAGGAGCATAGAGCATTCTGTCCTCGGTATATTGGCTGTATTTTTCAAAGGGAAGACCCCTGTTAATAAGAAAGGGTATTTTGACCTCTTTAGAAGTGGAAGAATTTTTGTATTAGCAGCAAAAGATGTCACAAACAGTGGTTCATGAGAAGTTACAAATAGTCTTAACAGTCTTAACAGTCTTAACAGCTCTTACCTGCAGCAAAAGCTAAACCATCTTTTGTTATTACTCTTCTTTCCTGTAAATACCATGTTTGATATCCAAGCAAAAACACTGATAAAAAGCTTCAGTCAGCTTCCCACTTAAGCTGAAAATCAGTCATCATCAATCCCAAACAAGGTAAATTATCAGCAGCAGAGGAGCCAGGAGCTCGGACAATTCTCACCACAGATATATTTGTTGAAAGACTTCTCAGAGAAGATAAATACCAAAAAAGTACCAAGTTTTAATAGCCAAAGGCAGCAGTTGGGCAGTTAGGAATACGCTGGAGATGACCTGAGGGAGTAATAATGTCAAAATTTACTCCAGTTCAGTAAACTGGCTGCCAGCAACTCAGCACATTTCATGAGCAATCAAGGAAAAAAAAATCTGAAACCAGCCAAGTTAACAATGTCACTGGAGAACTCATTAGAATGTCTTTGCTTTATGTTTTTTTCATGGAGGTTAAAAAAAATTAAAAATAAAAAAAATTAAAATTCTGGTTTACGGATCAATAATTGTTGCTTTGTGGAAAAAGACACTGCTTCAAAAAACCAGAATCCCCTCCCCAGCCTGTTTGCTCCCCTGTTACTAGCAGGACTACCAGTTCTTTTCTACCATGTTTAAAATTTATTCCTTGTTCTGCAAATTTGCATTAGGAGTGCTCCAGACTTGATCTCACCACATACATCTTAATATACTGGAGGCTGGATCCTGCCAGTACTGTCAAATAGCTAAACAACTAAACAAGAACAAACATTTTCCAATGTTTTGTTTGGAGAGAGAAAAGTTATCAATATAGCTTATACACAGTTTGCTGCTCCCAAGGCTCCTCTCGCCAGACCTTTACAATATCAGCTTGTTTTTCCCTCAACCTCTCACACCCCTTATGCTCCCAAACAAATGATGCACGTATTACTTCTCTTCCTTTCACTCCAATTCTGGTCTTTTTTTTTTCCCAGAATCACACCTGTTCAATTTTTTGTCTTCTTCCATATGCCAAATTCATAACACTTCCCTCACGTTGCCAGCCGTGGTGAGGAGACAGCTGTCACATCAGATCCCCAACTGCTCTCAGCTGGAACTGTCATTCAGAAATGAAAAGTCACTTTTTAACTCAATAAAATAAAAAACATATACAATTCTTTTAGCTGTGGTGACTTAGTTTTTTTTTCCTGGGGAAGCAAACCTTCAACAAGCATCCTCGTAGAGCTTACAAAAATTGCATCGTGCCACACGATATTCTGTGCAGATCCTTACAGAATAAAAAAAGCACGTCTTGAATAGAAAAGAATGCACAACCTCAATAGAAAAGAATGAACTTGAGTAAGATAAACCAGCATCACGGTTTAGGAATGGTATTCTCCAATTTAGTAGTCCCACTAAAAAAACCACACACGCCGCTCCCCCTTTCCCCCTCCAACTGGAGGCACAAAGGGCACAGATCATGGGTTGAGTTAAGAACAATTTACTGGGAACAGTAACAAGATAAGAAAACAAAGTTATGCAACAATATTAATAGCAGAAGTATACAGAGTGATTCACCTGAAAAAATGCTCACTACGGAGCCCGCAACAATAAACAATACCAGTTGTCTTGACTGCAGCAGAACCTCTTCTCCTTGGAAGAGAGAGACACTTTTCCCAGTCCCTGGCAATGATGGTATAGGTGGTACAGAATAACCTCCATGTCCTAACCATGCCCTCTCAGAGCCACTGCAGAATGTAACCCTGTCAGGGCCAAACCCAGGTCAACCCACGTAGAATTTAAAGACTTTTTTATGGTGGCCCATTAATTTTGTTTTTAAAAACTCATTGCTTCCATTAGACTTCTTCTCCCTGCATGAGGAACTTGCATCAAAACCCCTCCAGTAAGTGGCTCATCATTTTCCATACTTCTGCCCAGAGCTGTAGCAATGCAATATCAGCCCAATGCAGCAAATCCACATTTGCTCACCAGAGTGATCATATGCTGGGGCCTGTACTACCAGATGGAAAACCCATGCCAGCCCTCTGTTATTTATGCAGAGATTCCTCAGGAAAAATCAGTTTGTTTCTTTTCACATTTTGAGGCTTTTACTAAGGGAAAAGCAAGAGGAAGTCCACAAAAAAGTCCCTTGTTCTTCCTGGAAGGGAGTTGCCAACACTGGCTTGAGCTAAATACATTGGCATAGCAGGAGAAGAAGCAGGAGCCAAGAAAAGCCTGCACCACTGAGAACATTCTGGAACCCATTTCTGGCGCTCACAGGAAGCTCATGCATCACTGCTGGATTCCCATTTTCATACATCTACTGTCAGTACCACAGGCTCTGGATTTTTCTTCTCCAGCTGCCTCAGCTTGGCACTGAGTATCAAGTCAGACTTGATCTGCAAACCAGGTGTAAGAGAACATGCAGCCTTAACAAGCACTTTGCAGAACTGACTCTGTTAAAAGCACAATGATATTTTGGGGGTTTCTCTTGTGTCATACTGCTGCACACAGATAGAAATCCATTTTGGAATTATATTTATCTGATCTTTCCCTCTTGTAAATAAAAACAGAGTTGATAACACACAAAGGTGCTTTGGGCCTCCTCGAACAGGTTCTGGTAAGTTGTGGGGTCTTTTTCTGCTTTGGAATTTAGTGGGGTTTCAGGTTTTTTTCCCCAAAAGAATTAGAACTTTGTTACAAGCACGCTGGTGGCTAATAAGGCCAATATGAGATAGACATGTCCAATTACAAAAGGCACAGCAGAAAGACTCCTTAGGTGGTAAATTCTGCAAGGCACAATTCTTTCTGCATAATCTTTTCTCCTCAAGGGTGACCCTGCTGCGTTCTCAAAGGAAGCAGCAGCGTTATAGATGGTGCATCTCCAGGCTTCCTGATTTGAGACCAGAGTAGACCAGTTATGTTGACATGTGGATATCTATGTGTATATAACATCCAATATGCAGGACATTTTTGCACATTTATTGTTCAGACTTGCACAACAGCTTAACTTGGTGACGCATCAGTTATTTGCATGGGTTTATTTAAAAAACCAAACAAACAAAACAAAAAACAAATAAAGAACAACAACAAAAAACCAAACCAAAACAAAAACAAAAATAAAAACAACAAAAATTAAAAAAAAACAAACAAAAAAAAAACAAAACAAAAAAAAACAAAACAAAACAAAACAAAACAAAAC
>NW_016690304.1:1339768-1351811 GCF_001604755.1 Lepidothrix coronata
CTCTACAGCTTTAGAAGAGAACCTTCAAAGTGGTTTTTCCTAATCAATTATTCAAGACACAGAAAAAATTTTCCATAACATGGATGATCAAGAGAGTACATTCTTTAAATGCTCTACTTAACTTTAAGGCCTCAGAGCACAGCATCAGTTGAGCATCAGCTTCCAGCCATGCTGCAGTGGAAGGTCATCCTGGCACTTACACATCCTTTTTACATCATTCTAAGATAACATTTGGGTGCAAATACTAGAGTTTGAACCATCCATGCTACCAGTTGCATACAGATTATTGTTCCTTCCCTGAGCCAATAAAAGAATTACACAGGAGGTTGAGGTTAAGTCTTAAATCAGCGCATCACAAGAGCTATCTCTGCAAATACAAGAGGGAGAAAATAGTATGGCAGGATCCTGGCTTGTTCAAGCCTTTGGGATGGATTTTTTTAAACTCTCCCCTTACAGTGAGCTGCCCACCACGATTTCTTCTGAATTAAAAAACAGCTTAGTTTTTTTAACCATCAAAGCCACAAAGCAATCAGCAAAGAAAAACCACAAAGAAAAGCACAAGGTGCATGTGCAACCCTTGACCACTGCAAGCCTGTAGCTGGACTGTGCTTCCATCCTTGGGTTCAATTGGGTAAGTGGCTGTCAGAGCAGCTCAGTGTCTTCTCAGTCTCCTCGTGCCAGCTCATGGTTGTGACTGTTGTTCATCCAATCCTGCTGCTTCTCAGACTTCCTCAAACACACACAGGAATTGGACCCAGTTATGAACATAAAGAAACAAAATGGGAGGAAGAGCAAATGCTGTCAGTCACTGAGAGCATCAATGCTCCAGAACAATTGAAAGCTCTTTACTAACATGCACCAGAGCTTGGAAATAAAACACAAAACCTCCAGCACTCCCCTGGGTGCTATCTGCAGTTCCACTGGAGAGCCTGTTTGTACACTGAAAGTGTGACTTTGGGGGTAGTCATGACTCCTTGCACAAGAATAACATGCTCACAGAAATAACTATAACCCAGACAGTGTTTCACAGCTCAGAATAAAAAGCAGATGCCAATTGGACAGAGGTATCTGCAGCAATTTCACTACTATTCACTAATGGCCATGCAGGGATCAGACAGGAAAGAGACACCCCAGCACTAAGGACCAGACAGCTGCTGCCATAAGTACAGGGAGGAGAGCATGTAGGAGGGGGAATGCTGGTACAGAACAGAAGTCTCAGTTACATCTCTGTTAAAATCTGTAACGTGAGAGGGCCTGGACTAGAGTGTCACATGCCTGGCTCAGGCCTCAAACTCTCAGGCAGCAGGCAGGCACACAGTGTGCCTCAGAAACACCAACTCCTGGGTTTTCCAAGGTTTCTGTTGACACCACGAAACTTGAGTTTTCAACACTGGTACACAGCACTGGAAAGCTTCTTTACATGAGTCTTATCCTTCTGAGCACACACACTTACCCTTCTTCACAGCTAATGCAGGGAGTGTCACCACTGAAAGAACCTTCTTTTCAGCCAAGCTGTTGGACAGCTCTTTTTGGCAGTGTTTACAGGAAAGTTCACTCTGCTTCAGAGAAATTAGCTCTACAATCAAAATCAAAAAAAGCTTTCAGTCTTTCTGCCCTCACTTCTCTCCTGCAGCCATGCCTAGAAACTAAACTAAACTATTCTTCCTGTACCTTCTACTGCTGCATCAGTTTTCCCCACAGCCTGCACAGTTATTTCTGTACCCCTTCTGTGCAGGTTAGGCTCAGACAACATTTACAAACCCTTCACTGAGTAAGAACTGTACATTTCATAGATACAGATAGACATTTTATATATATATATATATATACACATATATATGTATGTATTATCTGTATTCCAAGATATTCTGAAGTCCTTTGGAGACTCTCTAACTAAAGCAGTAACTGTTTGGATTTATAAATTATATCATTTTATCTGCCTAAGAAAAGGGCAGATGAAGATTGAACTGACAGGACAAGTGTGGGGAGAGGGCTGTGGTGAAACAACTCCAGTTAATTCACTCTGGACTTACCTGATTTTCAAACCTATGAAGATATACAGACTTATAACTGTGTCAAATGTTAACTTGCTGTTAAAATATCAGCAAGTTAAACAAAGCAAAAAATGAGGCTACAAGTTTGGCAGACTGTAAAACTTCCGTGAGTTTTTACAGAGTTTTCTTCTCAAAAAATATAATTTTGTCAAGTGGAAATACTTTGAGAAAACAGCTTGGTAGATGGCTTTTTCCTTGACCATAAATAATAAAAATGAGGCATCTATGAGACACTTGGCCCTAACCCTAGCTGCAGTTCTCACGAAGTCCCTGGTGAAATCCTACTGTCCTCTGCTAACATAGAGCATCTCCTGGCTTTAACATGCAATTTTATTGGAAAGGACTCTAGGCCAAAACAGAAACTGTGTGCTACGTTTGTTTTAGCCTTTTACCCCCTCCATCTATTTAAAATAAGATAACTGAAAAGCTGAAAAGCCATGCACTACTTTCTCCTGTCAAGGATACTAGGACCAAACAGCTTCAGGAAACAAAAACTGTGGTGACCCAAGACCTGTCCTGGCTCCTCCAGCAGCACCAATGCTCCCCAGCACTGCTGCTACAACCCGCCCCAGAAGTGGAGAGTAACCCAGGTTCTTGTTAATAAATCCCTTGGGGTGGATTAGAGTGAAATGACACTGAATAATTGGTATTTGTAAATAAGTATCTGTATGCTTTATTTTAGAACTATTTGGATTCAAAGGAAAATAGGCGTATAGGCATTTTGGTTATTATCATCTGTAGTAATACAGTAATATTAAAGAAAAATAACAGTTAAGGAAATGTATAAGGAAAAGAAAGGATAAAAGTGGGAAGATATATATAGTCACCATCTGCTGGAGCCAGTGATGAAAATTGGTAATTGCAGCTTCAGTGTCTGTAGGCTGAAGATGGTGGTTGGAGTCCTGTCGAAGTGATGGCCTTGATCCGTTGGGGGTGGGGGAAGCCCCCTCAAAATTCAAAGATTTTCATGACTTACATCCACTCAGGCTAAGGTGGGAACGCCTCGTACCTCCCCTGTGGCGGGGAGTTTTAATGTCTTAGATACTTCCTGGAGGGGTTTTCACAGCAGAGTCATCATGTGAGGGAGGACATGTACATGATAAGAAGGATTATCCTACCTCAAGGATCTGCCTCTTCCCTTATCTGGAAATCCAGTTTGTAGATTCAGGTATGCACCTGGAATAGTTGGACAATAGTACTCCCCTTATGTTATCTCAAGGTCCTTTTGCAGTCCAAATTAGGAGGCGTATTCCTGGAAGGATGTGCATGAGCAGCTGTTTCTTTGCAATTTGGTACAGTGGACAAAAGTCTTTTGGTGATCTTAACAATGTTGAAGCTACTAAACATTTCAGTCTCTGACACACACCATCTCCGGTGTGGAAACCTTTTAGAAACCCTGGAACAGCAAAGGGCAGCAAGAAAGTGCACTCATAGCTTACCCATGTTTTCCCAATAAGAGCAGCTCTTTCAAGACAAGCCAGCACAGATGCACAGTTAACACACACAATGTAAGATACAAATTGGACCTTCAAATTAGCCCCTTGAATTAGATTATTTCTTTGTCAGTGAAAACTAGAAAACACAGACTTTAGAGCAAACCTATTATCATCACATTCTTAATACACAAAGTAATACCATGGTACTTCAGACATTGTATAAATTCCTCCAGAAGAAACCATTTTTTGTTCAACTTGACCGACAACAACAGGATCTTCACTAGCATTCCTCTTCCTCCAGCACTAGGCAACGACGTGAATTTACTCAGCTCCTGCAAAACCAGGGCAAGGCAAATGCTGAGAGCTGGGAATCACAAATGTCTGCACCAAGCTCAAACCCCAGTTTTAGCCTTAATTTTGCAAAACACTGTATTCAATACAATCATTGATACAATTATTAAAATAATGCATAATATAAATTCTGGAGATGCATATGTTATGCTTTGAGTTTGGAAAATGCTCAGTAGTTTTGTAGGGCAGCACAGGGAAAACAAGTAATGGGAAAGAAACAGCTTTATAACCCTCTTAAGTTTGGTTTGGCTGCAATCAGGAAAACATAAACCAGCACATTAAGGATTAGCCCAGGAAGAATATCAATTCAGACACAATAGCTGTTTGCACTGCCAGAATGTTCCAATTCTTTTAAATGAAGTGTAACAGCAGTAATTGTGTTTCTCTGAGTGAGCTAAGAGGCAAATGGTGCATGAATCAATATCAACGTGACTTGTTCACCATTTATCTCTTTGCATGGACCACAGGAAATCCAACTGCATTATGACATTATTCAGAGCCTGTGGAGGGCACAGAATAACTGGCTGTCGTTAGCAGGTGCGTACCCATCCTCAAAGGGCAGACACCCACCAAGGGGGATCCAGTGGGCCATCAGCCAAAGCTTCCACTAATAATGGGGTCACACTCCCTGAAATTACCAGTGCTGCACAAGGGGACTTAATTTTTTGCTGTCAGAGAACCAATTGCAATAAATATCTTCAACATTTAGACATTTTTTGGAAGCTTCAAAGTCTTTCAGCTGCTACCCTGAGTGCTACTGATATGTCTGCTGACTCCAGAAATCAGACTGCAAGGAATGAATTAGGACATTCAGACACAGGTACTTTAACACAGTTATAAACCCCCTATTCAGATACCTCAGGAAGCTGCAGGTATAGAAGAAAGTTTGCAAACCACTGCTTGTATGACTAGCCTCTAGTGGAAGAAATGTGCTGGTGCTCAATAAGCATGTGGTTTTAGTGATTTATCTTCTGTCATAGCTGAAGCACACATTTGCAGTGCTGAACAATTTCTGCTGCAACATTTCCAAATTCCCATTTAGGCCACTGGGAATGGGACAGCAGTGCCACCTCTGGTGACAAGTCCAGGATGGCAATGCACATATTTAAAAATCCATATTTAAAAATGCAGATATTTTTAAATCCTCAATTATATCCCAGAGAGATGGGAACCCAGGAAAGGCCACTGGTCCTGACCAAGCACACAGCTCCTTCCTCTGCTAGCTGGCCAATCTCCTCCTCTCCAGTCTAATGCTGTAAAATATTCATCTCCTCCCCGTGTAATTTATCTTGCTCTGAAAAATTCCAGTATGAAACCACAAAGACCAATCCTCCTGACCCACTTAATTTAATGAACTGCAAGTTTCTACATGTCCCTTTATTGATCTGGAGAACACTAAACACTAGGAGATGTGTGGCTAAGGCACAAGGAGTTTGCAGCTGTATGGGGAGGAAGAGGTTGAAAACAGAAGTTTGACAAGGAGAAAAGTTGGTTTTAGAATTGTTTTCACTCAAACTTGCAGCTGGGAAATGTTGCTTCAGTGTGGGAATTTTCATGCCCTGTGTTTCCTTTGAATTGTTTTCTGTCTGTTGAAAGAAACGGAATTCTCTCAAAGAAGATAACAGAATGTTGTTCAAAACTTAGAAGCATTTTTTTCCTAACAGGCCTGGTGGGAAGGGAGATAAGAAAGTTTAGCACTGCAAGAACAACCTAGTGAGCTATTTGTCCAAGCGTCAGGCCTTTGATATATAAAGCAAAGCCCAGACCAGGCTGATGTTTTTTGCCTCTGCTAAGTTTGCACTAATTTAGCAGTGTATGGATGTCCCTGAAACGATGGAACAGATCTACTCTTCACACTGCAGCAGTGGGTTGTGGCTGTCTTGGTGTTACCTGTGTATAATCAATTCTTGCAAGCTGCAATACAGAAGTTGATCTTCTTCAGCTCAGAAAACATCTGTCTTCAGCTGGCTGCATTTAAAAGAAAAAAAAAGAGAGAAAAAGATAACACACATAAATATAAATTATTTAAGAATAAAAATTATTCCATGGTGCAGTTTTACAGTTTGTTTTCTGTACAAATTTCCTGATTCTTTATATCTAAATCAAATAAAGCAGTTACTGCCAGCTGTATCTGAAACTCAGAGTTTTAGCCAGGAGGGACACTGAACACTCCACCAGGTTCCCCTCCCTCTCCTACAAAGAACTCTTCTAAACCTGCAGTCAGATACTCAGAGGGCATCTGCAGTTCAAGCCTTTTTGCTGCACTGTTCTGCCTGCACTTCCCTCCCTATGTCAGAATTAAATAAAAAGTAGGCTCAAAGAATTCTTCACAAATTATTTCCTTTAATCATCGTAGAGTAAGAGTGTCCCTAAAGAAGCTGTTGTACCACAGATGAGTAAATGTCTTCCCAAGGCAAAACCAGATGAGTTACAGGTCTCCATTGTTTATGAAACAGGGAGAAATTTATTGCCTCATACATCCTCTTCTGCCATAGCATTATCAATTTAATAGTTGACTTGCTTAAAAGCAATACTGCAGCGTGCTGTGGCTAAAGGTAGTTACTTTTATCAACAGGGTGGATTAGAGTTACATGATATCAAACCACGATAAGAACCCAACCTTGTACTGTAAAAACAACTTAGTTTTACTACTAGCCCTGAAGGAAAAAATAGGAAATGGAAAAATTCAAGTAAACACTAAAAAAACCCAGCAAGTCTTAATGGACAGATGAAGACTTGAAAAAGTTCAAAAGCTGAAAACAGCAAATACTTTTTAAAGATGTCAAGTTAATTTATATGGATTTTTAATACAGTCCTAGTTTTACCACAATCATCACTTGCAAGAGAAGAGTTGAACTGCTTTACTATTAGCATCTTGTAAATCAAAACAGACCCCAGAGTTTTGCATCATGCATATGAGATGATGGAAGAAACCAGGAATTTCACTTTGAGGTCGTATCAAGAACCACATGTGAAAGATCAATTCCCACACAAAGACCCACTTCAAGATGACCTGCTCTTTAAAATAATGCAATTTGGCTAGCATTTATTTATTGATAACGATGTCTAGTCCCTGCTACTCCAGAACTGTTTACTTTGGGATAACCCAAGATAAGCTCTGTTCTAAGGATGCCCAGGGAACAAGGGGCCACGAATAAGACAAATGTTTCTTTCTTTTTTTGGTTATAAAATAAAGTAGGAGACAAAAATATCAAATAGAGATATTTTACATTACTGATACTAAATTGGTTTTATTTTTAAAAGAAACAACCCAAAACAAAACCATAAGCCTTTTTGCCACAGATTCTACCAAGCCTTTCATGCAGCTTTATTCTTATAACAAATTCCACCTTCATTGCTAGCAAAGGATAGCGTTCAAAAAAAGTGATCCACATCAAGAAGACCAGAAGTAGACATAAGGTCAAATCCTGACTAAATTCTTTATAAAAAAGAGTAGTTTACAGAATTATTCAATTTTTCTCTGTAGAAGTACACACACACACTGTATCTCAGTACATGGGAACACAGACTGGCATAATAAAGTCTACAAAAAGGAATTTTACGAGCTACAAAAAAAAGAGTGACATATAATACAATACTTGTCTGTGGACACATTCATCCTTCTCAGCATAATTTGAAATGCTGTTTTCCCAAAAGCAGTGAACTGAAATGAAACCACAAAATTCCTCTTATCTGGCCCCAGAGTGAGTTTGCTGGTTAGATCAACTTTACAAAACTGCAGCTCCCAAAGAGTCCTCCCACACTGCCTGAAGCGGGGAGGGTGCTCAGGGCTCCTTCATTCCCTCATTAACAGACAAGAAACACTGTCTCACAATCAAGTCTTCAAAAAATAAAAGCAACAAAAATATCCTGAAGAAATGGATACCAAAAAATGATTGTCACTTCAAAGGAAGAAGACCAGGAGGGCCGAACTGCGGTCTCCCAAGGAAGATGGAGTGAAAGCACATCGCTGTGTGCCTAAATTTTGACTGAACTGTGTTTGTAACACGTTCTGTTTTACCATAACAAGCACAACCATGGTCATTCTTGTTACACTTTCAGTAGTATTTAAAATAATATTTTGACAGACGGCCATTGCAAAAGCTGTAGTTCAATCACAGACTTCTAAAACACTCCACGATCAAAGGTTTGCTAGGTTTATTCATGCCAGCGCAGCTCCGCTAATGAATTTCAGCCACAGATTCAACTTTGGCCCAAGGATACTAATTTATAAGGCCTATAAGGCTTAGAGAAGTTCAAAATTTAAACAAAATTAATCCATATACATAGGGCACCTATCATGTATCAGATGCACTGATGTGTATAACATCTAATGGCAACCCATCATCTTGGCACAAAGCCAAGTGAAATCAAGGAAATAAGATTCTCTCCAAACCTCAGGGGTGTGAAGTGACTATAAACAGGCTGCTCTACTTCTCACTCTGGAGGATGAGACATTTAATGGGTACAGAAAAGCTATTGGTGTGAAAGCACTTGGGGACCACTCGGCAAAGAAGTAAATCAGCAGTAACACCAACCTCCTACAGAACATATGGACAGGAGGGCTCGTTCCACTCTCTTGTTTGTGACAAGGAACATTCTTCTGAGAAAGGTGTGGGGTTGAGGGGGCACATTCTTTATTTTTGTCCCATGGGGTATGGGAGACCATCTCAGTTTTCAGTCTTATGTATATGCAGTAACTTACTTCTTTTAACAACTTGAAGCCCAAGACGTCTGTGATACAGAGCAAGGCATATATGCAAAGACAAGACTCATGAGATTAAAGGAAGTACTCTTGTGAGAAAGCTGAAATGGATTTTGTAGGTGAGCGACTCCCCTGCTCTCCTAATTTTGGATATTTCTCAACTCCTTTTAGACTCAAAAACAAATACACAGTAAAACTCAGTCCCCTCAAAAGTG
Organism: Lepidothrix coronata; assembly: GCF_001604755.1. NCBI lineage: Eukaryota > Metazoa > Chordata > Aves > Passeriformes > Pipridae > Lepidothrix > Lepidothrix coronata. The sequence continues at coordinate 1,348,530 of NW_016690304.1, forward strand.
AGAGATTCTCCTTGCACCAAAGAACGTGGCACCTGGCCAGCAGGAACTTAACGGTTCCCATAATCCTTAAAGTCTGCAAGTTCCCAGTTATTCCTGGCCACCATCAGAGGCAGACTTCTGGTCTGAGCCACTACAATGACACTTATTTTTGTATTCCAAGGAAAGGATATTGACATATGTAGGACTTGACCTCGAGTACACAAAAGACAGTATTGCTCAGGGCAAAAAGCTGGTGCTGCTGTAACTCACTCAACTGCGTGCACATGTTGCAGATTCTGTACTGTGCCAATCCCCTTGTGCTGTGAATTATTACAGCCCATGGCTATGGAGTGTAGGCTCTGCAGTGCAAGCTCCAAGAGCAGCATGTCGTTTTTCAGGTTATCAAAACCCCAGCTCAGCTAACAGGTAATTTATATGTGTGTTTAAATACAACGAGGCTCAGTTGCTCGGGGCTAGAGACCTGTGAGAAAGATAATATTTTAAATTATTTAAGGCAATGCAGAGGAAGGCTTAGAAGCCCCTGACTGGAGGAGTTACAAACAGCCATGTCCAACCTGATTTCAGACATGCTATGTAAGGCTAAAATGAAACACAATAAACAGAACACAGCAGAAGGATAAGCTACAAACATGAGCAGTCCCACAGAGAGACACACAAAGGAGGATTTTTACCAGCAGAGGTTAGCAAAAGCAAGAGAGACTTGTCCAACAGAGATGTAAGATAAACGTGTTCTGAGGCAGCAATCAGTGCATAGGAAGAAAAGAACGGGTATGGGGTGGGAAGTCGACACACCACATGACTTTTCCTTAATATATTAGAAGATCCTCAAAAACACACATCAAATTTTATTTCATCAGGGAATTCCACAGCATAATTCCTCCCATTGCTGGTAATTTCAGCTCTACTGTACTAGGATAAATGGTACTGCAAGACACCTGGGAATTAGCAGCTCCTCTTTTAAAATAGCTTATGCAAACCCGTATGGACAGCTGACAATGCACGGAGATCAGACATCAGACTCTGTCTGCACTGACACAATGGACTATTATTGCTTGTTTGGGTTTTTGCAAAATCTCTCTACCTGGAGATAAAAACTGAGAAAAATCTATTCCATTTGTAGTTATGTTCAATGAATTTTAGCAAGAAAAATTGCGCTTTGTACATATAATGCTCAGTTACTCAAGTACAAATCTGGTTAACCAGGCAAATAAAGGAAAAAATATCCTGGTAGAAGAGAAAATGGAGGAAGGAGAACATAAATATGACGTCTTGCCTTTTTCAAACCTCTGTACACATTTTCATCTGTTATGAATTTAGCTGCAAGTTTTCCATACAAAACCAGTGCTCATCACCTGAGCTGGATTTACCCCCTTTGGCTAACAAAAAAGGTTGGCTTCATCACATACAGTCACTGGGAAAACAGGCAGTGGGAAAAGCTCCTGATTACCCACATTAGTGGAAGTAAGAGAAAACAGAGTGACAGACCCTGAAGTCAATTACTTAACGGAATGTAGCAAAGCACAAAAGCACTCTTCAGTGGAGAAAATTCCAACATTACACCACATAATGACATTTTGTGCTGAAGAGGGTATTGCAGTCTGTTTTCATTATGGGAACATTTGATAGGTATTTACGGGATTTGAAAAACCTAGAAGAGCTCCTTGAAAAATAAGATAGTGTTGTGGTCCTCAGTGTTACAATCAAATGCTGAAACTCAAGTAACAAAAAAAAGCATATTCTGTCAGAACTACCAGATCAAACTATTAATCTACCCATCTGTATTGTAACAAAGCAAGAAATTAGTTACCTTTCATTCGCTTAAGCTGTACCAAAGTGAAGAAGGAGGTGTCTTTTTTAATGTACCATAAATATCTGGAAAATTAATGCTAAAAAGAAATATTTTTAACAACAGAGAACAATTTGCCCAAAATAAAGTGAAAAGCCTAACACAGAAAAGATATTTATCTATTTGGAGAGATAATCAATGCTTTTTGCATTTTAATTCTTCTCTTTATCACTACATCTTCCTTTTTCTCTTGTTCCCCCTGCAGCAAATTTGTATGCTGAGCACAGCTGTTCAAGCTGCACAGACTCAGGTATTACTGGTGCCAGGAAATAATGTACAATTCTACATGTATAACAAAATTACCTACAACCTTTCCCAAGCAGGTATTTGCATGCTAGATGGCTGCAATTCCAAGCTGCCACGGCCCTCTCAAACTTGCCTTTGTCATACCTACATTTAGGTTCAGCTTCTGTCCATCCCCTTGAGTTGAGACATGGGTTGAATTCCTATCTTTACACATTCAGTTAATCCAAGAGCTCTCATCCTAAACCCTGGCAGCATTCATACCTTGTGCAGCTGATTTAGGACTAACTTTGTGTTACAGTAATTGGGCACTGCACCAAATGTGGGTCAAAGTATCTTTTATACATGCCCATGAATACCCTCTGGAATTCTGATGTATTTCTCAGTAATTCAATTGGTTATATGTATACCCATATGTATATGGATGACAACACATCCACACCGGTTTTAATTGTATACCTCTTAAGTTGTGTCCAACCTGTTAATACTTACTGTAACTATGTTTAAAAAATAACTCAAGTGGACTGCAGAAGGAGCTTTTTATCATTATTTTTATTCTCACTTTCTTTTCTTAAGGCCAAATTGTATCCAAGAGTAGAGGACTGAATTAATTTCCATTATCACCTTATAAGGGAAGTTCTGGCATAATGCAATTCTACTTTTAGCAAATTATCTTCCAAAAATCCACTGTCATGCTGCTTTAGCTTCTGTCACTCAAAAGCCCATTTGCTCTAGGATGTTCTGGATGCAGTTTAGAGGATTTTGAGATGAAGGAGCCAAGTTCTGTACAAGATAAATCCATGAGGGTTACAAAACCTGGAGGAGCTTCTTCACACTTGGAAAAAATTTACTCAAGGGTCAGAAAGTAAAAACTGGTCGGATGCATGAGGAAGAGGAGAGGAAGCAGGGAGACAGGAGGGAGAGCATTTTAAGGGTTTTTCTTAGGCTCTTCCTGAGGTGCCCACTTCTGGTCGCTGTTAGAGAAAGGATCTGAGCTTGGACTTGGTCTGGTCCTGCTCAGTTGTCCCACACTGTGTTATCTATCACAGAGGCACCATATGTTTGGGAAAGTGAGATGGAATCCATTTCCCATAACATTAAGATAATTATTAATTAAGACTTAGCTGCAGCTCTTACATGAGATTTCACACAGGAGGAAAAAAAATAAAACCAAAAACCAAAAACCAAAAACC